>NC_089812.1:23785911-24085911 GCF_029633855.1 Hoplias malabaricus | reverse complement strand
CACACCCTAAACCTTGTGAATATTTTGTGCAATAGTTCAGGTTGAAGTGTGACTGCAAGGGAAAGGCTGGGTGTGCACGGGCCAACCACTTTATAAACTTGTGATTAAGGCATTTAAGAGTATTTTTAAGTCCAGGCTGGACTCCACCTTTATTTTCATTCATTATAAATCCACCAGTTTGTCTACACAGCTAATATTTGAAGATTTATTTGCTGAAAAGACACATTTTATCTATATAGATAAGCCTGGGAGGACCTTATCTTTGTGCTGTTCATAGTTTTTTTTGTTTTTGATGAATGTATGTCTGTTTTTAGTTGCTGTTGTGATTATATGAAAGTATTGCTATTGTCCACATTTATCATGATTTATCACTATTAAACACAAGCTGGGTGTATATATATATATATATATATATATATATATATATATATATATATAGTTATTTGTATTGATCAAACTAGACATTAAATTAACTCCTACAATGTTATATGTTCAACACACCCTTTTCAATATTAATTTTAACACATCCTCATCAACTTTGCCTTGTGACTGAGAAACACTTGAAAATGTATCTGAACATGACAAAAAGGTGCAGATTTGTTCTGCACCTTTTTAGCCCTCAGGTAAGCTAAGCCTCAGTGAGCTAATTAGCTGAGCAAAATTTGTTATCTGCAGAAATATGGCTGTCACAGACCTCTGAAATGACATGTCATACTGTCGTCTCTCCCACCCCCATGTTAAAGAAATGCGTTTGAGCAAGATTTCCTGTTATTTCAATGCTACACCCTGTTGTAAACTGTTAGGTGATTTAGCAGTTAAAACATGAACAATGTTACATTCACAGTGCAAGCAAACTAAGTAATGTGCACTGAAATGAAATTAGCATGAAAGATCAGTATGTGCCTGTATATAGCAATATTTGGATTTTAACCTATTAGTGACTAACTAAAGAATGACAATTCGCCTTCAGAGTTGTATGTTGTTATGTTATTGTATTCAACCTGACTTAATATGACTAAGTCTATATTTGCTGACTCCTTCTTGTCATTTTAAGGGGTTATTTAACTAACCCTTTTTTTTCGCCTTTAGAATGCAGTCATTCTCTTGAAGGAATTTTAATTGAGCATTCACTAAGGCTAGCACTGGGATTCTCTTGAAAAAAAAATGTTGAAAGCAAGTTGACAACGGCATGTTAAAAACAGTACTGAAACAGGGCTGGTCACTGTAAGGGTTAATTCAACACTAATGGTTTTAAACTTGCCTAAAATGGAGGGTGCATGGGCGGTTGCATTAAGGAATGGGGGAACCAGGATAAAACTTTGCATTCCTTGTCGTATCATTGCTTTCTTTGTACGCATCAGGAGAGGTTTAAAGATTGTTTCAGTGTGTAAGAGAGAGGGGCGGAGCTTTGTGACTGTGATTAAATTGTGGGGAGCAAAAGCTGATTGAAGAAAGTTCCTTTAAGTGAAGATTTAGGATCAGGTTTCCTTTCCAAACCTAATCTAAACCCTAATGAACTTAAAAATATAATGTCCCACAGATCCTCAATCTGCACTCAGCTGTGCACTTCACTGGCTCGTATGGGAGTGGGGAGGGGGGCCGGGGTCCAGATGTTTTGGATACAATTCTTTTTTTCTTTTTTTTCCTTTTTTTAAAGACTGTGCATTCCGGTTTTTCAAGTCCAGTTATCATTCCTTTTCATGTCATATTATTTATGTGAAGAAGAAGAGCGCTCTCATTGGCTGCAGCCATCCAATGAGACAGTCTCATTTGGGAGTGTTTGTCGGTATGTGTGTGTGTGTGTGTGAATACTGCTCGCACTAAGTACATGGGACTAGCCACACATACACACGAGTCCAGCTTTGGGCTTTTTTGTGTAACATTCTGAAAGATGGGAGGGAGAAAACAGAGAGTAAAAGCCTCCCTTCTTCTCCATCCCTCCATCCTGTTCTCCTCTACCTCTCTGAGCGTCTGTTTTCAGTTTTTTGACCGTTATATTTGGAGGATTTGCGATCTTGTCCCCAGCAGGAAGCTCCAAGTAGTGAAACTTGGACTTCTCAAAGTTCTTTTGTTGTTGTTGTTTTCTTCTGTTGTTTTTTTGTTTGTTTGTTTGTTTTCATTAAAATAAAAAGAATGAAATGAAAATGAAATGACAAAAAATATTAGTTGAAACAAAACCTAAAGATGGTAGCTTTAAGGGACTTTTTTGCAGCATCATTTTAATTCAGAAAATAAATGTGACAAATTATATCCATCCATTCTTCATTCTGGTGGCTTTGTTGGTCCACAGCTGATGTGCCTGCCATTCTGAGCTGACCAATCTCCACAACACCGAAATAAATAATATAAATAAATAATATAAATTATATCATTAAATAAATAATTGTGCAAACAAAGGATAACTTAAAAAAATACATTTACAGAAATAATCATAGTGCTTTAAATCAATTCAATAAATACTTTCAAATTAGTTTAACATTCACTTGCTTGTATATATTTCGGTTAATTGCGAACGCTTCATCGCAAACTGTTTTTTTGTTTTTTTTTCCCTTTTGTTGTAGTGTGGCTGAGAAGACAGCAATTCCTGGGCTACATCCTTGTCTTCTTCTTCTCCAGATGTGGACTGTGGTTCAGAACTCCCTCCTCCTTTGTTCAGTCATGCTGCAGATGTCTAAGGAGCTTTAAAGTCTTCTGAAAGTGTGTCCAGCACTCGGTTGCTAGATTTGAGCTTGACTCTATTTGAGCTGAAAAATCTCCAGAATTTGTTACTTATACAGATGTGAAGCCGATAAGAACCGTGGCTCTACTGACCGTCTTTAAAGGTGTGATGCTTTTTTGTGAATCCACAACAATGTAGGCATTGCTTTACTACGGCAATATTTTCCTTGTGCTCATATGGGAACATCACACAGGACCAAACACCGGGTCTACTGTCTGTTAATTAGTCCCTAAATTAATTCAAGCTGCCCCTTTGGAGTCAAATGTATCACTGATTTTCATCCTCTTGGTTCATGTGTTTCCTCACTTATTCCTTGGTTTTCTTCATTCTGGTGATTTCGCTTCAAGTTACAGTCCACAGCAGTGACACATCTGTGTAGTGTTTTCCATAAGGTCGATGACATTGATGATGAAAGTGATGATGACAGTGATAATGATTATTAAAAAAAAAAGACAATCATTTCTGTCCCACCTCTTTCAGACTTCCTCTGATTGTTAACAAGTGTGTGAGTGGCGTGAATAGCTTACTATTGGCTCCAGTTCACTTTCAGACGTCCTTTTGAGATGTTTTAATATTTAATAAGTTTATACTGAGATGTATTTCCAGTCTTTGTTTTGTTTTTGATCATGTCTGAGATCCTCTGTACTTCTGAGGCGTGAGTGACATCTTAGTTCCAGCTTGTATTTAGTGATTTTAATGTTTCCGGGTGAATAATCGCATTGTTTTCTTTGTAGTTCCCCTCTGGCCTCCAGGTTTGCTATAAGCGTGGATTGTGTGAGAGTGTGTGTGTGTGTGTGTGTGTGTGTGTGCGCGTGCGTGTGTGTTTGTGAGACAAGTAATTTGTGGGTAAAAAGGGGAATTCTCAGGGTCTGGGAGATAAAGGAGCGGGTCCCAGCCCACTCTGTTCTGCTGTGTTTCTGGAGAGTTCTCTCAGGGCTGAGACTGGGTTCCGTTAGAAGAGAGGAGGCGGGTTTTCTCTTTGCCGGAGCCTCGGCGCTGAAGGACTCCACTGCCCGATAAACTAGCTGCCTCCGCTCGCTCTGCTCTCTCACCACGGTCTCCACCGCCTTCAGAGCGGCGGGAGTTCTGCCGGGTGGGTGTTCCAGGGGGACGAGAGGAGAGACCGTTCTTCTCATCTGAGAAATGGAGATGGAAATCCGAGCAATATAGACAAAATAATCACAGAAATGTTCAATATATATGTAATTATTAAAACATGTTTTATGCCTTTCACAATTTGCAATAATTCCCTGATGGTTCAAGACTGTGCACTGAGGAAAAGGCTTAATCAGAAATTCATTTTTATATTAAATAAATATTCATTGTCAGGATTTCATATTTAAAAGCACTTAAAATAAAGGATGTGTTATTATTTCTGCCACAACTGTTCCTTCATTCGTTGTAACCATTTCACTAGGATCAGGACAGTTTCACACAGCCATTACACCTACCCAGAGGAAACCCAAAAAGACACAGGGAGAACACACCAAACCGACAGTTACCCAACTTTGAGGATCCAGATTTTTTTTCAATTTTTTCACTTTGCGTATCGATGCAGTAGAATATTCTCTTACCTACGAGTGCCTGGACAGAGGGTTGGTCATGAGTACTGAGCAGCTGGGCCTGAATGGTCTCCACCACTCTCTTAAACCTGCGGCTAGGACCTGTAAGACGAAAATACGTGGCAGACAGTCACATAGAGCATAATCACAGGAATATATAACATCTTAGTACATACGCTCAATAACTCTCAGCATTCTTTGTGTTTCCTGACCTGATATGAGCGTGAAGGTGACACTGTAAATTCCAGTCTCCCTCTTCCCCTCTCTGCCCCTCTCCCTTTCTCTCTCTCGTTCCCTCTCTCCCTCTGAAAAGGCAATGTCCACTTGGAACTTGACAGGCTTCTGGAAGACGGATGAACCTCCCGAGGACTTGTACTCTGCCCGGAAGCTGGTCTGAGAGACTACACTGTGGCTCAGGGAGGGTATCTGGAGAAAAGAACACACATTTCAGAGAATATCTCCATGAAGAGAAGAGAACAGAAGACAAAAGAGGAGTTGTACTAACAGAGAGGAAGGCGTGGACAATGTCAGCTTTGATGGAGCTGAGCGGTTTGTCTCTGATCACCACAAAAATCTGCTCCTCTTTCTCTAAACTGATGAAGTTCCCAAACCAGGACTTCTTGGCCAGTCTGCAACAAACAAAACCCAAAACAGACATTTAACACACAAACATCAATACAAACCATGACTGAACCTTCCCGTCAGGCCTTACTCACTCTGGGCTGGACTCTGGTGTCAGACTGGACATGTCCTCTGATGTAGGAACTATAGAAACAGAAAAAACAAAGATTTCTTCTATGAACACAGGAAGAGAGCAGTTTACGCTGCATGCATGATGAAGGCGAACTAGACCATATCAACAGGACATCAGCATGTCTATAATAATTAATTAAATTTCTAGAATTACAACGGGCTTCAGAAAATGATTCATGGGCTAGTTTGAGACAAAATGACTGATATAAAAAGGTCAATCTTGCAGTGCTCAAAAAAGATTTATAATTTATCATTCAGTGTCTACAGATGATTTACACAGCTGTAAATAGTTAAGCAATTTTCATTAATAAATGATTCAGTAATTTCATAAGTATTAAAAATGATGACGTATCTACTATAAATGGACTACTATGGTAGCTGAAATAAACTCGTAAGCTTGAGACTGATGAGTGATGAATTTGGAGCTTTGGAGTTTGCGAAGTTAAATGGAAATTTCTCACCCTGCAGCTTGCGGCGGTGGAAACGAGGTGAGCCCAGCAGGTTATTCTTGAAGGAGTTGAGTCGTGTCCTCCAGTGGGCGGAGCTACTGGCAGCCATCCCCCCGCCGGGGCTGGAGGGCGGGGTCAGGGACAGAGAGCCGCCACCCACCCCGCCGGCGCCGGCCCCTTCGGCTCGGGAGGAGGAGGAAGAGGAGGAGGAAGAAGTTGGGGTGGGAGAGGGGTGGGGGGAATGAGGAGCGGGGGTCCCGAGGGGGGTAGGGATCGGGGAGCCCTGCGGGGTCACCTGCGACACATGGGCAGAGTTAGGATACACGCTCTTAGCCACAGACTTGAGGACGGACGAGGGGGCGGGGAAGAAGAAGAAGCGAGGGATGGGGGACAGGAGCGGTGAGGGGGAGGGCGAGGGCGAGGGGGGCGTCTGCAGGGGGAGGGACTTCATGGACTGCAGGTGAGGGCGATCGGACGCCCCCTTGGACGGCAGAGTCTGGGTTTTTTGGTCGGCCACTCGGGGGGCCGCCCGCTGTGCGGAGGAGGAGGAGGCGGAGCTTCCAGCTTTGGGCTCTTTGGATTGGTTCACGGGAGTAGTGGTGACCTCTGATTGGCTGAACGTGAAAACGGGACTCTGACGAGGCGCGGGGAGAGAAAGGAAGGACAGAGGGACGGAGAAAAGGACAGAAGAAGGATGGAGGGATGGGAAGAGAGAGAGCAATGGTGATGAGAGTTAATGAAAAGCCATGGGCTCGTGATTAGCAAGAACTAGAAAGAGTTAAACTGAGCATGGAACTGAGTCAAGGGGAATAATGGCACACATCATGACCGCTAGTGGGAAACTGTTAAAGCAAAGGCTGGTTAAAAATTCTAAGGTGCACAGCTTTCTCCTTAATCCCAAATGTTGTCCATTAACAATTGATTTTGTCAGACGGCAAAAATGTCTCACTTGGGAAAAGGGAAATCCCTTTTTCTTCCCAACTCTCCCTTTAAACTCGTTTTGCCTTAGCTAAGAGTTAATAAATGAACTGCACTGGACTGTAAAATGCGTTAGATCCGAGAGGGTCAGATGTTCACAGTGCATCTCAGACGCAGGTCTGTGGTGTGAGTCATGACTCTAAATGAGACAGTACGAGGCTGATGGAGACTAATAAAACACAGCAACTAAACTCAATTCAGTTTCACTGCCCTTATCACTATGGAAAACACAGACCTACAAAAATAATTCAGACCTTCAGAAACAAAGGCAAGGACTGTAACACTGCAGCTCAGTGGCACTGTAATGAAGTTAAGAGATGGTGTGTGTGTAGATGGCTCCTCTGCGGAGGACAGTAACTTACTCTGGGGCTGCTGAGGGGACTGGACGAGAGGCCGGTTGAAGCTCCGCTGACCGAACGAGATCTGATCAAATCAGAGAGAGATATCACTGTAAGGATTCTATAACTATCCAGTGTGTTTCAGATGCATTGTGTTTTGTTTGTGTAAAATACAGGAACCTACTGCATAACAGCGCAAAACACAACCAGACGAGGACATGACTTAAAGAAGACACATTACACTACTTTTTCCACAACTGAACACAGCTTGGGTTCTCTTCCTTCTCTAATCATTTCTGCTGGTTTTGTCACTTTTCTGTTCTTTTTCTGCTCTTGTTTCAGCTCAAATTTTGTCATGTCTTTGCTCTGCTCATGTCTGGTTTACAAGGCTTAACCCAACCTTTGCTCATTTGCCACTCTGGCTGGAGACTCTCGGATGAAGGGCAGTATAGTTAATAATGTGAGAAGCAGTGCCTAATCAGAATCATTTTACCCCCATTTATACCACAAAAAAAACTGTATGATTTTATTTTTCATAATATATCCTCTTTAAGGACAGCTGACATAAACAAACACAAACATGGTGATAGATGTTGTAAAGACTGCTTTGATCACTGACCAGGTCGCACCATAGGAAGTTTAAGGACGTGGATGTGGACGTGGAGATAAGAAAACGGTTGACAAAGTATTGTAAAGCTAGAATCACGTCACTATACCAACCCACCAAAAATATTCCTCTGCATTTGGATGGTCCTCTGAGAGTGCAGAAAGAAGGTCCTGAGCACGTTCATAAGTGTCCATGAGGAAACAGCGTCAGACCTAATCACAGAAAGTGCCGTAAATATACCTCTGGCTATGAGCAGATGTGTCCAGTGCTCTGCGTGGGGGAGTGGGAGAGCCCTGGTCAGTCACACTCAGCACCTCCAGACTCTTCCTCTCAGGCCTGCAGCGACCATGACGGGTCAGCATTGGAGAGTCCACTCTCTTACGGGGAGGATCTGAACACACACATATGTAGAAATAATATAAACGCACAAACACACAAAACAGATAACAATTGGAGTAGAAGACATCAGGATGAATTGATTCAAATGTGGCGAATCCACAACAGTTCTGCAACACAAGAATTGATTATGATCAGCTGTCATTAACAATGCAGGCCTGAATTTGTAATCAACCCATTCGTGTCCTTGTTTTGTTTCGTGTGTGCTGCTATTCTTTTGTTGCTAGTGTCCCCTCATGTCTACAGGTTTCCTCCGGGCGCTCCGGTTTCCTCCCACAGTCCAAAAACACATTGGTATGTGCATTGCCTGTGTGAAACTCAGCAGAGACGCCCTTCTCTCAGCGATAACAGTATCAGATCTCACTCATGTGTTCACTGCGACGCTTGGGATTTTATCTGGGATCACTGAACCAAGTGCTCGGCTGGTTGGGAATTCTTAAGGCTCAGTGTGTGTTCAGCAGAAAAACAGGACACAGCTTCAGGGTGAAGGTTCTGCACCTTATCACATCAGGTTATAGCTTCTGGACCAAATTAACCAGGAAGTCAGTTCTACAGCCTATTTATTTTAACCCGTCCTGAAGATGTAATCCAATCACACACTGTCATTAAAAGGGAAACTAACAAAGGCATGAAGCTGCATTTCATCTCCAGCTCAAACTGGAATTCTTAACTGACAGTACACTTTAACCCTGTTTTTGGCTTTAAGGAAAGCTGAGCTAGGGTGAAGCACCAGCCAAACCTGTGTTTCCTGTCACTCCTGAGTAACACTTCAACTTCCTTTTGCTTCCTTAATTACAGAGAGATACAAAGAGGCTTTATTTACAAGTCTCAGTCTCCTGAGCCAGGGTTTATTGGTCAATAATATGACGCAGGTTTTGGTGTTTATAGACATTAACATTTGTACAGGGGCGCCAGTAATTTTGCACACGGCTGTATAAAATATCCCCTGTCAAACAGGCAAATGTCAAAACAGTACAAAGTCTAGAGATCAGGTAAAAAAGTTAAAGATCTGAGTTTAAACTGAGGGCAAAATCATTGCAGTCAATAATTCAACATTTTAAATATCTTTCAGGAATAATGTGTCTTTGTTGGATGAGAAAAATACCACTCTTCAGGTCCAGCTTTACTAAAAATGTAGAATTAATACATTTACATCTACATTTTTAGTAAAGCTGGTAAAAAATATAAAGCAAACATCTCATGTATCTGGTGTTTTTCTTTGTGAGGCATGCCTTTGAAATCTTATAAAAAAGGCATAACTATGAACTTTCATCTCATATGATGTGTGTAAGTGTGTTTGTGTGTGTGTGTGTGTGTGTGTACATTTTTATTTTGCTAGAAAACAATGGCTGGCTGGAGCATGAACTTCTCACCGATATCATTTCGAGGAGGTAGATCCTCGTCCTCGTAGCTGGGGTAGCGCTCCTTTCTGTCCAGCAGCAAATAATAAATCATCTTCTCCTGGTTTTCTCTACGGAAAAGAGGGAGTGAATGAAAGGGCAGAGAAAACGACAGAATGAAAGAGTTGTACAGTAGATACTGAATCATTACAGTAATTACTGAATAAACTATAGCAGTTACTGAATCATTTGTAGTAGATGTTACATCATTACTTAATAGTTAATAGAAGAATAATTTATAGTTGTTACAGAATAACTAATATTAGATACTGAATCATTCAGAGCAAATCAATACATTTATAAGCGTAACACACTGAGACTCACTCTTCACACTGCAGGTCTCTTGTGAGTTTGACCCGGTCTCTGAAGCAGCCGAGGGAATACATACTTTCCAACACATCTGGGTCCAGCTCGGTCAGAGACAGAATTCTCTTCACGCACACTCGTCGAGGTGGGGGCTGCTCCGGACAAGGCTCATTACGACCCCCCCTGAGAGAGAGAAAAGAGAAAATACTTTTCAGCATGCTTAATACATGGACCATTTTTATAATAAGTCATTTCTGGGGATTCGAGACCTCTATGGTGGACAAGTGTAAGTGCATGCCATAAGTGGGAGTCCCTAGCCCTAGTAAATGTTTCAGGATTTACAGGGAATTCACAGACACTCGCTTTCAAACAAGTCCTTTAGCTTTATATGTGTAGACATGCATAAACACTGTAAATCATTTCAGTGATGTTGGAGGCAAAGGAGGAAAAGAGGAAAGGATGGAGGTACAGTACTCACTGATACCACGGGTGTTTCTGTATTGCTTCCAGCTGTGAACACACAAACAAAATTTTTCCATAATTCATCTTAAAATCTCACCAGCTCTTGCCACTGAAGCAAAATTTACACAGCTGCATAACATCACTGGACACGTAGTGTCGCTAATTAAATTTAACAGAGCTGCCAAATGTCCCCTTGCTAAATGTATCTTTACACTTATATAGCGCCTTTATAGATACCCAAGGACGCTTTACAATCCACACTTCTCAGAATGCTCAGAACACTCAATCCACACACACACACACACACTGGTGAGAAGCGGCAGCCAAACGCACACAGCGTACTCTCGACCAGGAACGACCATCCACCTGGAGGACTGCATCGGGCACTAGGACTTCACCCAGGACAGAGCGCCAATCCATATCTGGGCTCACACATACAGACATTCATTCACACACCAGGACAGTTATTAGAGAAGCCAATTCAACTACCCTCCATGTTTTTGGACGGTGGGAGGAAACCGGAGACCCCGGAGGAAACCCACGCACAGGGAGAACATGGAAACTCCACCCAGATGGGACTTGAACCCAAGATCCCTGTGCTGGGAGGCGAACGTGCTAACCACTAAGCCACCGTGCAGCCTAAATGAATGTAACTTGGGGCATACCCCTCTAGTAGGGCATGAAGAAATTACAGGGGCAAACTGTGTGAGATCTGACATAACAAAAACATAAATATTTAAATAACTTTGTCATAAAACTGTTTTTTCATACTCTGTAACGTTTATATATTTTACTTTTCATTTAAAAATAGTCAACATTAGTGTGAGGTGAAAAATGAACCATCATGGACCATCATGAACAGCACCGTTTTGGCTGCTTATGGAGCCCTGGATGAGCGGAGAAAGCCCCCAGAGCAGAAGCATGTGTTCGGTTCATTTTATTACCTTTTATGTTGTAGAATAAAAGTTCTGGAAATGTGGAATGATTTGATCTAATCATTTTATACATTTGCAGTGGTAGTTTGAATGTTGACAATCGTATTTCTATTTGAGGGGGTGGGGGGCAATTAAACAAAAAACTGAAATGGGGTTGAAGAAAAAAGTTTGAATAGCTCTGATCCAAAACCATTTCAAGATCACAAATGCTCACAAACAATTACAACACGAGTTTCACTGTATCATTGACACACCTTTATGTAGTTTATTTTCTGTTTTTTTACTGTAATATCCATAATTCACAAAACATGAAGTAAAACAAATTATACTAATTCTGCACCACTTCTGACATCAAGTACAAATATATTAGAATAGCCCCCCCCCTCATCTAAGTCTGTCCAATCACAGCGTATGACCCTTGTTGTCATGCAGCAAAACAGACACAACAAGCGCAGAGTAAAAACTGAGGAAAAAAGGACTGAGAAGAAAGAGAACCTAGTGAAAACAGATAGAAAACAGAGCTTCTGCTCCTCGCTCCTCACTCAACGGCTCTAATGCAGAATGTGAGATGTAGCTTACTGTCATTTAAAGGAAGTAGATTAGAACATTTCTGGTGGAAAAGTGGTATGTGTGACCTAAGGCAAATTTCTCTTAAGAGCAAACATTGCAGCAGAATGATTCAGATTCTAACTACGGTCTGAACATGACACTGATCAAACCACCACCAACTGGAGACTGAAGGAGATGTCATGTGCAACTCAAACAATACTGTCCCATAAAAACAGCTATAGGTGAGAGACAGATCTGAGTGTGAAATCAGAACCTGAGCCCAGTCTGACCCATATTAGATGGACCTTACTTTTATAAACAGGCCCTGTAAAGTTCACACAAATATGAGTGAGTGTGTGAGAGAAAGGGAAAAACGGTACCGTGAGGCGTTTTTCCGGGTTGACCTCGATCATTCCTCGGAGCAGGGCCTGGCAGTCTGGGGGGATGAAGTGAGGCATGTGGAAAACTCCACTCTTCACCTTCTCTAGCAGCTGCCGCAGATTATCATGATCAAATGGAAGAGCTCCCTGCAGGGGGCGCAGATTCACACACTTTTAGACCATTATATGTACATTTAGCAGGAACTAGCTTTTTCCTCCCCCAGAATTCCCTGCCCCATGAGCACATACCACATACAACCAAGAAACAAGGCAGGATTTAGACATCTCAGCATGTACTTTTACACTAAAATCATCCACACTTTTATTCAGCTGATATAATTAATATCTGAATTAAGCACTGAATTAAAAAAAAACATAAATTGGGGAAAGTCTCACCACGAGGAGAGCGAAGAGAATAACACCACAGCTCCACACATCCGCCCTCCGTCCGTCATACTTCTCCCCCTAAACACAACACAACTTCACTACACACTAAACCCACACAAACTCACCTGAACATCAAACATGACACAGCTTCATCATACACACACACACACACACACACACACACGCACACACAAGGCAGAGCTGGGAAACGCAGCCTTCGTTTAGAGAGATTTATGGGATGCTCCTGATGTATCCTTCACATCTTACACCTACCCACAATTCACTTAACAGGTAAAGCACAGAGAAAAAGATACAATAAACTCTGTGAAAACCACAGCCTGCAGATCTGAGTTTGCCTTTAAATGTATAGTATGTATGCAAATGTATGCTCCAGTCTCATCAACACAGCACCTCCATTATTCCATGAAAGTAGGATAGCTTAATGTTCCAATTGAGAGAGCTTTTGGCTCCAGGAACAGCCTTCAGAGGTCTGTCCTAGTGAGAACACATCCTTCTGAGGCTGCAGCTGAGGTTTTGACACTCAGCCAAAGCCCCCACCTTTCACTTTGGGGTGAAAGAGAAAAACTGACTGGAAAAAAAAGATTAAACAGGCTTTAACAACTGCTGCACCATTTAAGGTGGAACGGACAGCTCTGTAAAACGTGCCCAAATGTGTTTTATGTGTTTTGTCATTGTATGTCATTGTTTATGTTTGAGTTTTCAGTTGAACTGTTTAATGAATTTTAGTTCAAGATTTTTAATGTTGTCGCAACACAATCTCAAACACAGTCAGACTTGCCTCAAGATCATACAGCTGACTGGATTAGTTTTAATTAAACAGAAGAGGAGGGAGCACACTCACCCGAATGACCTCCGGACATGCGTAATGAGGAGACCTGCAATTACATCACACACAAACACACACACACACACACACACACACACACACAGCATGAGCTCCAATTAAAGTCTAAAATATACACACACATACACACATACACACACACACACCCGCAGCTGGTCTCCAGAAGACTGTCTCCCACTTGTAGAGACGCCATCCCAAAATCTGCAATCCTGATATTATTCTTCTCGTCCAACAGGAGGTTCTCTGGCTTCAGATCTCTGTGACTGAGAGAGAGAGAGAGAGAGAGAGAGAGAGAGAGAGAGAGAGAGAGAGAGAAGGGGTTCAAAATAGAGGGGAAAAGACAGAGCAAGATTGGGAGAGAGCAAGAGAGAGAGAGGGAGAGACAGAGAGAGAGAGAGAGAGAGAGAGAGAGAGAACAGGGCCAGTGCAGAGAGTGAGTGACTGACAGAGAGACAGGGCAGCGACTAGAAAAGAATAAAAGAAAACAGAAAAAACAAACAGAAAAAAAAGAATGAAATAATGTGGGTGTGAACGGAGTGGACACCAGAGCGGCGTTCAGTGATACCAGAACTGTTAGCTTTTAGCTGCTACAGATAGCTGGATAAAACAGTCATAAACAGCATAGAACTGGGCTTGCGTTCGAGATTAACACAACACATATGTAATACAACTAGATCTGTACACATACTGTTTACTAAAATATATTTTTACAGAATATGGCCAGTTATCCTCAGGATTTTGTTACACTCATTAGCTCCAGTGTTAGCTAGCTAACCAGCGCATGTGTGTAACCAGGCTCTGTGGACTTCTCTGGTGATTTACCAAATAGAGTGACTGTGACAGAAGTCCAGAGCAGAGATGATCTGCCTGAAGAACTTTCTGGCCTCTTTAGGGGTCAGTCTGCCTTTTTTCACCAGGTAATCAAACAACTCTCCTCCAGATACATGCTCCAATACCAGATACCTGAGAGGGGGATGAGGGAGGAGAGACAGAGTGGAGAGAAAGACACATTGAGAGACAATTAAAGAAAGAGAACTACACTTCCCAGATGTATTATTTTTAACATTCCCAAAGTTTGTAAACCAAGTCTTAAATTATAACAGTGTGAAAAATAAATTATACCCAACTCCGCAGGGACTCATGCAAAGGCATGTCCAAACACACACACACACACACACATAAATATAGAAACAGAAACACACACAAACAAAATTAGTTTCCATACATTGTGGGGCTGTTATTGAAGAGACTCAAAAAACCTTATCCATAACTACTAACCAGTACTTACTACTAACCTAACCATTACTACTCACCTACCCTGCTGTCAGAATTAGTCAGAATCACAGAAAAATGTCTGTTTATATAAGAACAAACCATTTTCAGATGTATTCTTAAGAGCTGCAATGTTAACTTAATAAATGAATTCATCTCTAAAAGATGGAGATTGTGAGCGACTCAGTCTCCACCCATCACTCGGCATGACGCTAGCAAAAGTAGCATAGCAGAATTGGCTGTTTGGTTTCTCCTCCACATGTGCTGAGCTCTGGTGACTTTAGTGTGGGGAGAGCTGCTGAGAGCGAGAGACTGGCAATGACCAAACATTTGGGAGAAAACTGGAAAAAAGTACCTAATAAGTAACATAAAAACTGTCTGTCCATGACATGTCAGAATCACATAAACATCAGTAAGTGGAGGTGATAAAATGGACAAGGAAGGTAGAAAGGTCATGTCCTGTCTGATCAATACTATTAACAAAGCAAATGCTCTGTCTATGATGCTGCACGAGATCCGTCACCTGTTTAACTGGACGCAGAACTAAAAAAAATTTGAATTAGAATCTCTTTATTGATCACTGTGCACACAGAGGAATTTGTTTTCCGCATTTAACCCAATCCGTGCAGTGAAACACACATTTACACACACACTAGTGAACACTAGGGGGCAGTGAGCACACAGTGAGCGGTGGGCAGCCCTAGCCAAAGCGCCTGGGGAGCAATTGGGGGTTAGGTGCCTTGCTCAAGTCATGACCTGCCAGCTCTGGGGATCGAACCGGCAACCTTCCGGTTACAAGCCCAGTTCCCTAACAACCAGGCTATGGCTGCCCCCCACAAAGATAAATTACTGTTACATCTCCACCACATGATGTTAGATATGTAATGACTACATCTCCCAGCATGGCTTAGATGCCTGTTGGGATGGAAAAACAAGTCCGAAGCTTCAGGACAGAGTGGAAGGAGGAATCTGTGTAGCTTGAGTATAATCCTGAGAAGACTGTGTTGCTGTATGAACACGTTGCCAGTTTTTCTGACAGGCCGACACTACGGGCTTCTTCAGGAAACACAGTATTCAGAATCACGGCTCCACAAGCGCTGTTACAGCACTAACACCTTCAGGGATCTGAAGAAAAACCTGTTCTGACAGATCACAGCCGGATGAAGTTAGAGGCTGGTTACCAACAAATCCTGGTTTTCAGAACATTCCCAGTATAAAGCTACACTGTGCTGAGTCCTGACAGAACAGTGAAGTGCTTCTGGTGTTTCAGAAGAGAACATCTACTCACAGATATTTGTTATTCTCATACACATCGTGCAGCTTGAGAACGTGAGGATGCTCGATCAACTTCAGAATCGCTATCTCTCTCTCCACCTGCACACAGAGAGAGAGAGAGGGAGAGCGAGAGAAAGAACAATGGAGAGAAATGGAGGAACTTGAATGAAGAGGATGACACAGAAAGCAGAGAAGAGACTCTCTGAGATAATTAACAGATTTACGAGAGTAGTGTTAATTAAAGCAGAATGTGAGTGAGAGAGAGAGAGAGAGAGAGAGAGAAAGAAAACGAGGGGAAACAGATAGTAAAATAGATAGGGAAATTTGAGAGTGAGATAGAGAAGGGTAGAGAGTGGGGTGAGTGTGTGAGAGAAGGAAAGGGAGAATAAAGGGTAGAGAGAGTCATAGAAAGTGCAAGAAAAGAAAAGAGAGAAGAGAGGCATATGTATATAAATATATATATATATGAGAGAGAGCCAGAGAATCTTTACCTTCATGAGGACAGATTCAGAGAGCTTCTCCCTGTTTACAATCTTTATGGCCACCTTCTGTCCAGTGATACAGTGAACTCCCAGCTTCACCAAACCTGAGAAGAACACATCAGATCCAAATCAGTTCACTCGAGGGTGATCAGTTTAGATCAGAACAATCTCAGTCCTTTCTGATTATTCATTCATTCATGTTCTGTAACCACTTCATCCGGGTCACGGTCAGCAACTTGTATTACGATGTGATGAAAAATAAATAACAGATATAAAAGACACTCAACCCTGAGTCTGACAGACACGGCCGTCCCTCAGCTGCAGCCTTGTCGGGATGGAAGGGAAGCGCCTAAACTAACACGTGTAAATTAACCTGGAGCTGTGTGACAGCGACAATACCACCATCACCGTCTACAAAATAAAGATATTAGAATAAAATGAATCCTCTTTAAAAGATTCTGATGGTCTGAGGACATTCTGATTTGATTATACCGAATAATATAGACATGAATAATTCTGTCGGTACGTTTCTGTAAAAGACCTTTATAAGCAATATCAAACTAGCTACCCTCAGCATCAGCTCCTCCACATTTAACTGTAATCATAGTTTTAAACCCTTGTTTCAGCCGATCTTAATTAAGATTTATAATAAAAAGCTGCTCCAGTCGAGATGAGCTGGATGATGTTATGAGGATCACTGTGTCTATCTAGACTGCCCACATCAACCCAATATCTCCAAATTACTGCCGTTACCCCAGAAACAAAACCTTCTGTAATTCCAGTGCATGTTACTGTAAAGTGATTTTACTCTTAGTGATTCTGGATCCTTCCTACTGGTCCACTTTTCCTAAAAGTTTCACAGTGCGGAGGACCTCTCCTGAGTCCAGATAATGCCGGAAAATAAAAATCTAAACAAATAGACAGTGATGAGTTGTGTATGAGATTTTTTTTTTTAAATATAGGATCGGTTCAACAATCTAATTGGCTGAGAAGTGTTCTGACTGTGATAATAAATCTGTGATAACAGCACGTTTGTCTCACTCTTGTGTCCACGCTTTGCCTTTATCACAGATTCCTTTCTCTTCAGGAGACCTGCTCTTAGCTTAAACAGATCTAACAGAGGTAATTCTCCACTCTTCCAGTGATGCGGCTAACCCTTACTAACTTTCTAATAAATACTTTTCAACTGTATAGGAACAGAACACAATACAGTTGATGATATTGGAGCCGCAGCCTGTTTAGTCAGATTTGGAGGAAGTGTGTGACCCCAGGTTAATGCATTCACCACACCTGACATAAAGGAGTTTTTTTTTAGCTTTTTACTCAGCAGCTGTGACAACAATGTAAATATAGATGAGGTAGAAATGAGTTTTTTATTTAAAGGCTCAAATCCACCTAAAGTAGTGCACCCAACTCTTATATTCTGCTGCCGCTGTGTCATCTATTGGTGCTATACCTGACATTCTGCTACTAGGTTTTGTACTAGACCATCAGTGTCTCAGACCAAAACAAATGCTTTGTATTCAATATGCCCTCATTTCAGTCATGCCTCCCCACTCCTGTTTGTGTTCTCAGCAGAGTGATCAGAGAAAGCACCTCCCAAAAACTCATGAGCACAATGGAGCAGTTATAATTCTGGGTCTGAGGTGTGTTAGGCTGAAGAATGTGTTGTTGTTGTTGTTTTTTATTGGAAGAATATTTGAAAGCCGCTTTCACCTGAACATATATATCAGCGTCTTGTCTCTGGGGAGGGCAAAGTTTTTAACTTGATGGGACTAACATGCACAAAAGACAGAGAACAACACACAGAGAGGGTGCGTGACTTCCTTCTCTGCTCAGGATGCCTTTACTCAACTATATATTTACATAGACAATATTCAGAAGTTAATCATTTAGAAAAAGAATGAGAGAAAGAGAGTTAGCTGCTATAACACTAATATATCATGCTGTATTATTAATAGAAATGTCATTTATAGCACATTTAAATAACACAGTAGTTACATTCTGGTACTTTTCACCAATAAGTTTTAAAAAACAGTTCAATATGCAATAAAAAAAGAGGATCCATTGACAACAGGAAGCCTGGATGTATCAGGGTATGCATTCAATCTATTCCAAACATAGCCACCACCAAATGGAAAACCCACTCACAAATACAGCATTGGAACAGTGTGGTGTGCCCATCCGAGCTTGACTCTAGACCCCTGTCTGTTATCACTGGTTGTGTTACACAAATAAACCACAACGAGGTGGTTGTAGGATGAAATGAGGTTTGAATATTAAACTCTGGTATGATGTGGTCCTCCTGGACTGGAGTTTTGAGCTCCCCTTTAGTGTTTCCCCACTTTTCCAGCTCCAGATAATCCCTTTAAAGAAGTGTTTCCCAAATCCTGCCCCTGGAGCCTCTGTGAGCTCTAAATATGTCTGCGGCTCTCTCCTCTCACTCATCCTCTCTGCCCTCAGTGACTGAGCTGAAGAGAGGAGACTCAGGTGAGAGAGAACTAAAGAGGGAATCAATCAGACTAACTGGGAAACACAGGTTTACTGGGGATTATCTCCTGCTCAAAGATGTCCACTCCTGGAGGATCCCAATACTCTTCTCAGCATTCCAACAACAATTAGTTCTGCATTCAAACCTCATTTCAGCTTTACATTGCTTTAAATATACTATTTCATTTTAATTACATATTTCAATATATAATTCCATTGTATAATACAATCTGAATTATATTAATTATATATAAGTAGTAAGTGTGCTATATAATAAGTATAAATACATTCTATTTAATAAATAAATAAATAAATAAGTTCTATGTAATAAGTATAATTATATTATACATGACAAAACTAAAATGTTGTTAGCATTTGCACTGTCCCTTTCATTCTTTCCAAGAGGATTTTCCGAAGTTCAGTCTCAGAAGCTTCATGCTGCACACAGTCAGCAAATAATCATTAATGAAATAATAAGAATTAAGCATAGTTGCAGAAATTCAAAATGCTACTGGCCCACTGTCGGCCACCATGAAAACAAATATTGTCATGCTAACTGCAATTAATGTGTGTTTGAATATATACATTTACAGTGAACTCTTTTGGAATGGGTCGCAGGTTTGTGTCATGTGGTCAAAAAAAATTATAATTTTTTTTGTTGTATTAATTGAATAGAAGTGGCCCATGACTTAATGGCTGCACGGGAAAATGTGGGTCCCAAGGTGAGACCTAAACAGTAAAAACTACTGCAGTAGAGGACAGTGGGAAAAGTCATTATCACAGTCAAGGATTATAGCATATTACAGCCATTGAATACCCTTGTGTGAGGGTTGCAATGGTCCACCCATCAAACCTGTCTACGCCAGTTCTCAAAAAAGTCCCCCTGTTTAAGTTATGCAGCTCCAGTTTAAAAACAAACTAAATAAACAAAAGCAGTAGATCCATAAATAAATTAATTGTACACCATTTTAGCATCATAAGAAGTACTAAAATTAAACTGAGAAACAGGATGTGTTAATGTTCACTGTAAAATAACGAAACCTTGTATCTCATAAAGCGTAACATTGCAGAACAAAACCAAATCATTGTAATATTTTAACTTTAATTTCTTCCTTGGGGTCAGATTCACCCAGATAATTTAAACCTCCCGAATATTTTTAGAATTCATATTGTTAGCCAAGTTTATGTTTTGCCAGAACTAACAAATTCAAAACTACAATGACAATTGATTTACAAACAGTCGTTTAAAGGAGCAATCAGTCATTTTCTTCAAGGATTATTTTTCATGTTGAGAAACAGCCTTTACACTGACAGTGGCCTGAATGTATCAGAAACTGCCTACAAGTCCGGTCAGAGACAGTAATTTTACAAGCTGGGGCAGTGTCCGTACCAAAAGAGAAAGAGGAAAGGTGGTACATCTGTCAGTAATTTTCAACTGTCAATGATGGCTGCTGCTATGTGGAGGACCCACTCAGTGAAGCATAAACAGATTCAAATAGGGACATCAAAGCAATTTGTCTCTTAAACTTTCAAGACTCAAATGTAATAATAAATAACTATAATCTTTTATAAATATTGTCTGCTGTTTTAAGGCAGTAAAAATGATTTATTGCTCCTTTAAAAGGTGATCAATACTCAATCACTAATTGATATTGAAAGGAGAGATTTTCTGACCTGTTTGTCCCTTCCCCAGAGTTTTCTCCAGACGGTAAGGCCCCACATATTGAGCCGGTGGACTCCCTGAGACCTCTTTACTGGACATTTCTTCTTGTCTGTTGTTTGTTTATTCCAAAAAACAATGCATAAAAAAGCCTACATGCCCCAGGTTTTTGGGCGAGAGCGAGAGAGAGCGCTAGAGCACTGGGGCTGATGGGAAATGTAGTCCTTCTGTTAAGGCTGTGGCCTGCTGCTCCCAAACATCTGCTCCTGATTTTATTACTATCCTGGGCAAATAATATTGAAGATTAGGACCAAAAAGGACGTGGTTATTCCGAGTGGAAGATTTAAAGGCAGAAATATACTACGAGCTAGATGTACTAATGCTAACAGCAGTGATAAATGCAGAAAATATTAATAATAATATTAGCCTGGTGCTATGATAATAGCTCAGGCGCAGGGCAGCATACTAAAGAGCCGGCGGAGTTTACAGGAGTGAGAGAACAAGACAGGCTTTACCATTTAAGAGCAATGTCTGCATATGTTGCATACACTGAGGCGATACTAAAGAGTCTGTGGACATTAAAGCATGAGTAAATCAGGCTAAAGCCCGGAGCTGCCACAAGATACTGAGAATTCAAGACATTCAAGAGGAAAAATAAACCAAGCCTAGACGCTGTGGAGCATAGAAATTAAGACTGACCTAGTTCAGTGGCTCTGGAACAGGCAAAGAAAGCCTGTCATCTGATCCAAAAGACCTCATCCATGTTTACCACCTTCCAAAGCTTCCTTTTTCTGCAATGACACTGACTGGTTAGAGAGGGGACTCGGGTCAGAAAGAGGGGAAAACGAAGTTTTCATGGAAATAATCCCGATTCCTCCTGTTTCTGGTTATTTTTCTCTTCCTTTTACAGCTTTTTCTGCAGGTGTCCCATGCTGGAGTGAAGGAGGAGGCACTTTACATCCTCTCAAAAAAAAAAAAAAAAAAAAAAAAAAGCCTCTCAGTCCAGCATCTCTCTCTGCACGACGAGCCCTTCTCTCTCTCCTCCCTCTCTCCTCTTCACTGCATTAACCTTTTATCTCTCTATCTCTTACGCTTCTTTCAATCCTCGGCTCTTCTGCTCCTCCGTTTTATTCGCTTCTACTCCTTTTCTCTTCTTCTCTTTTTTTATCCTCCCTTCCCGTCTCTTCCTTCTCCCCATCCGTGCAGCATCATCATCCGGGTCCTTCTCGCTCACCCTCCCTCTCCAACTCCCTTCTCCCCCTTCCCTCCCTCCTCCATGGACCACCCCCTCCCTCTTCCGCTGTGTGAACGCGCACGTCATCCTAAGCATCCTGAACACCCCCCCACCCCAATCTTTTACTGATGAATGAGATCATCCTTCTGTTCATCTGTTCGTCTTCACTAGTGTCTGAGGTCTGTTTCAGATATTACAAAGACACACTGAGTTTATTTGTAATATTTTTTCAGCATCCATTTTTTTATCTGTATATTTAATATGGATCTTACATATCATCGCTCTCCAAAGAAAAACACGTATCTCTGTTTTGTGCATCTTTAGTTCACTACATCATTTGAACACAGCTGCTGTCCTTCACAAGTTACTTGGAATAAAATATTTTTATTTTCCTTTGACTTCTGCTGAAAGTTCAGAATGTGTTTCCTTCTCATGTAAAGTAACTATTTCGGAGATACATGTTTTTCTTTGGACAGTGGCAATCCTTTTTTTCTGATATAAATTCCATTTAAAACAATCAATAAATCAATCAATCATTGATTGCTCCTCATGATGGAGCTGGTTCTGGTGAAGTATCAAACCTTTAAAAATAGACCCAGGAATCCACTGGTTTGGGAGTCAGACGTTTGTGCATCTGGACCTGGGCAGACTCTGATCTGTAATCTGAAGTCAGATAACATTAAACCAACATAAACCTTCTTGTAATCACAACTACTGTGTTTGTTTTTTGTGTGGACCACTGAGGAAAAGCAGGTGAACAGATTTACATGGGGACACCAGAGTCCCCAGCTCTTTCAATAAATGCACTACTTTTCAGGATGAGAATAATGTTTTGCTGGTGGTGGAAAAGCATCGAAACAGGTGGCACCATGCCAGTGGACCAGGACCCAAGTGTCTTTAAAACTCTCGGTAAAACCTATTTTAAAATACATGACTACAATTAAATTTTTATTTAATTTAATTGAATTTATAAAACTAAATTAATATCTATTTAGTTTTCATCAACTTTAATAAATAATAATTAAATGACTGAAATTAGACTAAAACTAAAGCTAAACCACAATCAGCTGCCAAAATTAAGACTGGTCCAACGTGTGGGAAGACTGACGTTTAGGACATGATCCACAAGAATTTCCTATCTCTCTATGGCAGTACATATCTGTGGGGAAAAACTATTGAGTCCACTCATTTGTATCAGCAGAAGTTTCTAGCAAAGCATTGAGCACTCTGTTTAAATTGCTGTTTAAAATGTTAATTTAAAATACTGATATTGAATTTTTACTGTGGCCCTGCTTGGAGAACTGCGTGGCTAGTGACCCCGGGTCAATGAGAATAAGACTCTTGCTGTATCAGTCTCACAACCATTTCCCAAACTGAACCGCGGCCTCACATCTCACACACCAAACTATGAAAGATTTTTGGGAAATCTGTGAAGTTCTCCTTAGTTACTGAATGAATATTTAAAGAATGTTCAATTCTGCCTCTCTCTGACGCTGCAATTCTTCCTGCAGATCCTCGCCTGACCGCCAGGTGGGGACTCAGCTCTTCTTTCTTACTTTGACTCATTCAGCAGCCTTGTCCGTTGAGTTGAACTTGAGGTAAGTCTGGTAAAACAGTGTAAATTGAATATTTTAATAATTTCTTAATGAGCGTTGAGATAAAATTACCCCCGAGTGGTGCAGCAGTCGTAGTGATGACCCTAGCATTATGCACTTTTAGCTAGCACGGCATATATCTGGACTGTTAGTGTTCTCCTCAAACCGTGTTGAGCTCTCCAGTTTTGTTGTGTTTCTTAGAAGCGGTTTGAAATGAAGTTGTAGTTGACTTCGCGTTTCTCAAAGGATATTTGTGTTCCTCACACGTGAGATTTGGGAGACCTGGCTAACGGGGTAATCAGTAATGGCTACATTCAGGAGGAAAAAAACAGAAAGAGGGCTTTAGGGTTTCACAGACTACACAAAACGTTTATTGCAGAAGAACAGAGTTTAAATTAAAATATACGTGTTTTGTATTATTTGCTGAGATAGTGCCCTAATGGTGCAGGTCTCGGTTCAGACAGCAGGGGGCAGAATTGCTTCACTCTGGACAGAGCGTTTAAAGGGCCCATATCAAAGAAAATCAGCTTGTCTTTTCTTATATGAAATCAAAAAGTTTCAGCTGGTGTTAACCCATTGTTACAGTTTTAAAACATAGCATTCACTTTCTCTGTTTTGTGATGTCACAAAACACATTTACATATATCCATGTTTGCATTTATGTATAAGTCTTAAAGACTCAGCCTGTTCAATTCAAAGATAATGAGAGGGACTGGAAAATGAACATAGGCATTTGGTTGGTTGTTTTCACACGTAAACAAAAAGGAACTTCACATCAGAAAACCATACTAAAGTGTGGTAAAATTTATATCCATCCATTCATCCTTTTCTGTATACTGCTTCATCCAGAAGCACAGCATTTTTACACAGCATTGTATCTACTGAGCTCAGTTGGAAGCAGTACTTGTTAATTACCAGTTTACATGTGGTTCCAAGTGAGCAGAGTAGGGACTAAGTGTAATGTGTAAACCTTGCAGACATATTTGAATTGTATTTTAGTGTTGGAGAATCTGAGGGCAAGTGCAGACCTGCCTTCGCCTTAGATTTCCTCTTTTGAAGATATCATGCTGACCCTGATTTACTGGAAAGAAGTAAAATGTTTATATATTCAACTACACTGATACACACACACACACACACAGCTGTGGAATGTATATAACTTACAAAGCACACCAAAGTATCTATGACCTGTTGATGAGTGTGAATGTGAGTGACATGTATATGTGTGCGCGCACACACACACACACACACACAAACATGAATTCATAAACAGACACAAATACACAGCTGCACACCCACAAGGACATTCATATATGAGCACACATGAAAGGGCTCATGCACTCAATCACTCACGAGTGTGTTCTCTGAATTCATACTATATACATACTTGTCTCTCTCTCACACACACACACACAAACACACTTCTTTCCCTCACAAATTCACACGCTGACATTTCTTCTACTCAATCTACCACCAATAGCAAGAAATCTCCACCCATTTGTAAAGAACATAGTGAAGGACACAAGGGATTATGTCACATTTTCCATATCTCTGTAGATCGGACCCTGTGGATTTGACACCTCTGCGCCCTCCACTGTACACAGGTCTCTGTAATGAGGTGTATGTATAGCATAACCTTTATACATTAATATATATTTACCTGTAATACTTCCATTATGAATTTTAATCTTCAGATTAATCAGGAATTCAGATCTGTTAAACTATATTGCTACAACAGACAACATCACGTAGAGTCAGCTATTGCTCAGTTATATTTTCTACAGCGTCCTTTAATCTGGACGGTCAAGAGGGACTGAGAGATGCGGTGTGAGGTAGTGTGTGTGCATGTGCGTGAAGCAGAGATCCACTCAGGTTTATGGTGTATTAGTGATATTAGGAAGCCTTTAATCCACAATCTGAGCTCCTCTGTCCCACGTAAACTCATTACAGACACCATAATAACTCCCCCATTCTAATGCAGCTGGATTAAGACTGAGAGAAATGAAGAGGTAAGCGTAAAGGGACATAGAATTAAGAACTAATCCCATTCACAACCCCCTACAGACAGCTTTACATGCTCAGTTTGACACGCCTTACAAAGTACACACACACACACACATTCAGGAACCACTTCATAATGATTAGGGTCACAGTGGGTCTGGAAGATGAAAGGAATCATTGGGCATAAGGGAAGAACACACCCTGGACAGAGCACCAGTCCATCACAGGGCATTACACACTCACCCCATCATCACACACTCACAACTGTGTACATTTTCACACACTCATCCAGTCACTCACATTAGCATCTGTGGACAATTTCACACACTCACCACGTTATTCACATGCTCACCCTGTCAACAGTTTCACAAACACACACACACACCAACAAACACACACTGCTATGGACTATTTCACACAGTCACCCAGTCGTTACACTCATACCTATGGACCACCAAAAAACACTTTTAAAACATTTACACTTTTATTTGTATAGGAATCTTGTTATGCATCAACCCTGGAACTGCGGATAATTATTAGCGTCTGGGTGAACACTTATGTTAATTTACTGTATATATATATATATATATATATATATATATATATATATATATATATATATACTTCACAATCATATATAACATTTACTCAAATGATTGATGTGCATCATCCTACAGAGAAGAACACACAGCCATTATTTCAGAAGAAATGCTGGTTGAGCATGTGTTAAATTAATGGTGTTTAATTGATATCAGCCATAAAAAAGAGACAAACATGATGACAATCTTTAAAGTTTATTTCACCATCATAAGCATCTGAAACAGACAATTAAAATAATACCAACGGGATCCCAAACTGTCTACGCATCTGATCCAAAGGGTTTGGCGTAAGGGAAAGGAGGAGCAGGAGAATCCATTTCAGCTCTAAAAGTGGGGAGAGGGAGGAGGGAGGTGAAGGAGGAGGGCACATGGGGTCTGCCACGGAATCCCACTAGATTTGTTCAGTCCAGTGCTGAAGGGAATGCTGGGAAGATGGAGGACTCAGTGCAGTGGACCTGCAGGAGAAAGAACAGATACAGAGGATTAGCATCAGTGCTAAAACACAGCGATATTCAGCATTAAAGGAACATAAGGTAAGATTTGGGATTACTTTTGCCCCTGGGCTCTCCTACAGTTGCAGAGTGTAATAAACATTTACAGCACTCGCCTGAAATAAGTGGAGAGGGTGAGTGGAAATGATTTCCTACCCTCCTCCAAAGGTTACATAGTGCAGTTTCTGTGGTGCTGATCCCAGAGTAGCAATGACAGGGGCTGTCAATGATTTTGAAGCTGTTATTTAAAGGTAAAAATACTACCTAGTGCTGCTTTAATGAGATGAAAGACTGTGTACATCGTATAGAGTACTCTGACTGCTCTAGAATCATTTTCATAAATCATTAAATATCATAAAGCACTCATTTGAAGTGCTCCTGGATATGAGCTGAAAACTAATTGTTTTTAGATACCCTACATTATTTACCCAGAACACGGCACCATTTAAAACCATGTACACAAACAGCACACTGAGAGTACAGCCCCTCCACAATGGAGTTAGTTTTAACACAATGTAACAACTGAGGGGCATAAGACAATGCAAACAGGGACAGAAGTCCATATATTACTATATAACATAACCTCTTTAGGAAATGTCTGCTAGTTAATCCTTCCAAAATCCACAGTAACGGCTAAAATGCAGCCAATACAGAGTGATACACAAAGACTTCTCTTAGGTGTAATGTATAAACAGGAACCAGCAGCAGTGTGTGCTCATGGATACAGTGAATTCTGTCTCTTTCTGCTGTAGAAACATTAGTAAATTATGAGCTTAGTGAGGAATGATGATTTGTTTGGGTATCTATGCTTGAACCCCCATTCAGGACCAAGATGAGTTCCCTAAGTAGGACACCTAGGTTAAAAAGCCTGCTCTACATAATTTCTGCATGAATAAAATATATTATACATATCTTAGGCTCACTAACCAACAAAAGTAAGCTAATATGTGTGTGAATATACTTTACAGCTCATCCTTGAACTATATGAACTGTAAGTGCCGAATGCACTATTCCAGGTGAATGGTCATTCCTGGTCATGAGTCCGCTGTGCGCATTTGGGTGCTGTTTCCCCCCAGTGTGTGTGTGGATTGAATGTTGTAGTGATTGCAGAGCATCCTTGGGTTTCTGGAAAGGTGCTATATAAGTGTAATGTTAAATAAATAAATATAAAAGCCATAATGTAAATGAATGGTGTGTATGTGTGCGTGTGTGTATTTTACATGTCATATGTGTGGAGCTCCTCATGACCCCTCTGCAGTACTTTTTACACAAGCTGCAAAGGCCTCCATCAGCTCCTTACACGCCGCTTCTCCATTCTCCTTTATACTGCAACACACAAAAAAAGACTTGCATTTATTCATACATCCAGTGTAACAGAGTAAAATTTCAGGAGAAGTGAAAAACTTTCTTAACTTTTAGTGGAAGTCAATGTAAAAAAGATTTTATTCCAAGTAATTTACAAGCATTTCTATTGGTCCATTTTCCATGATGTTTTCACACAAAAATGCAGATACATGGGGTTTTTTTTTGTCAATGGCAATTTGCTTTTATATGTTTCATGTCCAGATTGTTTCAGGGCACTGATACCATTTTCACTATTTTCACTATAAGGCCTCCTCCAGTGTGACCCAATGACACATGATTTTATTTTGGTGTAAAAACCCCACCGCTTGCAGCTGTTAAGATTAGCCAGATTCCTCACTGATTTTTCTGCCTTTGTCATATATCTGGAATATCCCAAAATAATGATCGGCTTGGATGTGGATCCAAAGTTAGGACCCCATCCAACATCCAGTGAGTTTAGAGGCAACAAAATGACCCTCTCTGCAAACGACTGTCAAAGTGGTAACTGAAAGTCCACAAACCTGTTCACTCCAGACGTAAAACCAGAGTAGGACGAGTTGATACGGAAATGACTGTACGAATACAAATGTTAGTTGTGCGTGCGTGTGTGTGTGTGTGTGTGTGTGTGTGCAAATTGAGAGATTATTTCAGTCACTCAGCAGCCAAACCCAGTGGCACACACTGCCACACTGCATTAGAGTGATGGAGCGAAAGAGCTGCTGGAACGACAGAGTCTGCAAATACAAAAAAGAAAGAAGCCAAAAGGCAGGAGGGGTGAACCCATCTAACAACTAGAGAGAGGGGGGGGGGAGAGAAAGAGAGAGAGAGAGTGGGGGGGGGATAGAGACAGAGAGAAAGAGGGGAGAATAGAGAGAAATAGAGAGAGGGAAGAGAGAGATAGAGAAACAGAAGAAAATGTGTGAGAGAGAGAAAGTGAAACAGACAGAGGGGAGAGAGAGAGAGAAACAGACAGAGGGAAGAAAAAGTGTGTGTGAGAGAGAGTTTGCGTGACAGTGTAAATGGTACGGAAAGACATCTTCAGTGATGCAAGTGGTCACATGACCTCTGCCATCCTTAGTTTCACACAACATACACTAACACACACACACAGCAGTGATGTAACACACAGCTGGTACTGATTTAAAAAGAGCTTTATAGAGAGATACAAAGTGAGAGCAAGAATAAACCCTTTTACTCCCACCTCACTGATTCCAACCACTGCACCACACACACACAGAAAATCAAATTTTATTACTTTCATACCCATTATTACTTAGTAATCCCAATGTAAATGTATTTGTTATTATTCAGGACGCACCAGAACAGAAACCTTCAGTACACAATAAATCATCGTCAAATATCAGCTTCACTGATGGAGGAAACGAACACTGCTCTAACATCTATAAATTAAAACGTATCATAGAGTAAGTAAATACTTACATTTAACTTGCATACAAACACATCAATGAAGAGAAACCTAGCAGAGGAATTTAGAGAAAAACAAAGAATCCGAGATATAGAAAGAGACAAAAGTGAAAGGAAAGAAAGGAGGAGAAATAGGGAGTAGAGAGAGAGATAGAGAGCAATACAGAGAAAAATGAATTCAGACAAAAAAGATAAGAGCAAAAGGAAGATGAACTAGAGACAGAGAGGGAGGAAAGAGAGAGAGACAGAAAGTGAGAGAAGAGGCAAAGAGAAAGAGAAAGAGGGAATGAAAGACACATTGTAAAACCAGTCCTTCCTCACAGGGCCGAACACTAATCATCAGTGCTGGTTTGTTTGGACAAAACCAATTACACAGAGATTATGTCCTCATCCTGTAGCACCAGCAATTAACGACAAAACCAGGCCAGACCAGTTCAGAAAGAAATGTCAACACCAGGAAAGTGGTCTCCACAAGAGGGGATTCAAAGGGTAAATGCCACTCTTTTTTTTATTTCTATAAAGTTAAGAATGTAATTGCTTCACTATTTAATGTGGAAGTGGAACTAAGACATCAGCGTACTACAAGTGGTGTTTTATATTTATTATGGCCAAAAGGGTCACTGAAACTACATTAAACTCAGATAATACATTTGTTATTAGCATAGTTTTTTAAAGAGAAAATACTGACATACATGTGTTTATTGTGCCACTTGCACACCTACTTGCCAGTGATTCACACGGCATTCATAAAACTCCATCTGGAGTGAGCCTCTGAAACATATTTGTCAGTCCTTATCGCCCTAACGTTTCACCCTAACCCTCTATTCCATCAAGATCTGAGACCCCTTCCCTCTAGTAAAAGCGGAAGTGTAGGAATAAGTGGTAGGGGTTAGCGGTGCCATGGAATTCAGCTTAAATTTCTCAAGTAATTAACATTTAATATCAAACCACTCTGAGTAACTTTATATCACAGCAATGTAATTCAGCCATTCAGTTATTTTATTATATTTCTTAAAGCCGCAGAAGCTAATATTTAAACCTCTCTTGCTGCTGGGCCGCGTACCTAGGTCTGCACTAGTCTAAAGCAGATGGATGGTGTAGACGTGATGCGTCACGAACATGAGGTCACATGTTGCAGCCTCCAGCAACCTGACACAGTGTCTCTCTGGTCAGCAGCATGTCACTTCCTGTCCCAGTCACTTAACACTGTTACCATAACAACCAGACTGCGGGCTAGGGGTGCTTCACTGGTACAAACCGCTAGCTTAGCAACAGTCTTAAGATTAATGGTCCTCACCTAGAACACAAGGTTTCTAAAACATTTTTATTGTGGGTTTACAGTTCCCCTAATAAAAAAAAGCTTCTTCCAGGGGTCTCCTGTAAAGACAATGGTCCTATTTAAAAACACAAACATTCAAAGTTAGCACGTAACCTGTGTTGTTTAGACTGATGGAAAATGTACTGTATATGCTTCTATACAGAACCCTTTTGACAAGGGTTTTTATGTAACGCCAAAATTAATTCTGCTGTAGTTATAGTGTTAGGCTTGTAACAGCAGAAAAACCCTTTTGGTCAATCTATTTACCATTTACAAAACACTTTCAATTAATTTGAAGAAATGTTTTAGCAATGCATAAAGTTTCTGAGTGCTCATGTTTTTTTTTTAGAACCATTTTCTTAGCCTAAGAACCCTTAAAAACCATATTTTTATAAGAGTAGACTTGAGTAAAGCTTCCTAAACAGTATTTGGGTCTGTGGTTCTCATGCATAAAATGTTCCTAAATTGTTTTAGAAAAAGATGTTGGTGGTATGTTTTGCCGTCACTGTGGTGGTACCCTAAAAGTTACATTTTCAGTACTACAACCCGGTCTCATGCCTATTCGTGATATAGTCACATATATAGGGGACTGCAATTCGTGAAGTAGTCACATATTTTCGACATTTTATGCGACAATATCACAATCATAAGTTTATGGGTAATTACCATACAAACCTTCATATCCATGCGCCGTTATGCGACAGTAACACGAAAACTCCTCTTCATTAAGGCTTCATTACCATCCGTTAATACCACGGTCTTATATTTATTTACAGAAAATATATCGTTGCTAATTTATTATTTGCTAAAATATCGAAGCAAATAATGGCTAAAGAAATGTTCTTTTCAGTATTAACCTTTTGAAAATTAGTCAAAATAATGTTAAGTGAAAGAAATGTTCTCGTTAGAGTTAAAGCTAAAGTAGGACACCAATAATAAGCATTGCTTAGGGGAAATATTTTAAATATTATAATAAAATATTTTATGCCTTTGTTGGAATATGAACCTATGTTATGTAATTCGCATTATGCCTTTTTCTATGTTATATGAGTAATGACGCCTGTAATGAAGAAGAGTTTTCGTGTTACTGTCACATGGGGTTTGTATGGTAATTACCCATACACTTATGATCGTGATATTGTTGTATAAAATGTCGAAAATATGCGACTATGTCACGAATTGCAGTCCTCTATATATGTGACTATATCACGAATAGGCGTGAGATCAGGTTGTTTAGTTAGGGAACAAAATTCTACCATAATATATAATCATTGTTGATTTTAAAATGTGTTGATTTCATCTCCAGGACTGTTGTTTATTTTGCACAGTTGTTTAATAATGAAAGTTTAAAAATATTCACTTTAAAACACCTGTTTTACCTTTCAAGGCACATTTCCAATGTTTTTACCTTTAATAACAATAATGTACCTGTACATTCATTCATTGTCTGTAACCGTTTATCCAGTTCAGTGTTGTGGTGGGTCCGGAGCCTACCCGGAATCATTGGGCTCAAGGCAGGGAACTCACCCTGGAGAGGGTGCCTTCACTGGGTGACACACACACTCACACTTATGGGGACTTCGGAGTGGCCAATCCACCTACCAACAGGTTTTTGAAGAGTGGGAGGAAATCGGAGCACCCGGAGGAAACCTATGCGGACACAGGAAGAACACACCAAACTCCTCACAGACAGTCACCTGGAGCAGGACTTGAACCCACAACCTCCAGGTCCCTGGAGCTGTGTGACTGCGGCACTACCTGCTGCACCACCATGACGCCTTGTACATTTACAGTACCTTTTTATTTCTGAGAGCATAGGGTCAGATGTTTGGTTAGATGGAATACAGGTTGCTATATGGTTTCCAGGTTATTTTTATGGTTCCAAGACAGAAAACCTCCTGTGGGTCTAGAAAAACTTCAATTACTACAGAACTGTTACATTATGTGGAGGTTTAAACCTCAATGATTCTTCACACTCACAGTTTATTTAGAAAAATGACTCCATGAATAGAGTCCTACATTGAAATGTCCTTTAAGGAACCAAAGAAAGTTCTTGTCTAGAATAGATCCAAATAGGCCTGACTCTCTGGAACCTTTCATTTTAGTTGTATAGCTGCTGTTGGACGACTGGAGGAACATGACAAAGGATAACAGAACAATCACTAAACAAAGTTTGAATTATTCATGTGACCACTCCTCCACATCTATAATGCAGCACATACATGTGCTCTGAGCTCCAGAGACGGTCTGGGGTGGGAGACTAACAGTGTTTAAGGAGATTCAGGGAGGTTATGCGATTTCAGGGGTCTTTTCAGGAAGCTGAAAATTCACCACCATTATCTTAAAATGTGGCAAATTCTAAATACTGTGACATAAATCCTCTAAAAATAGTGTTAATTGCATGTGAATGTGGTTCATTGGTTGTGGTTAATTGCAGAAAACCCAGAGTCAGTCCCAGGTTTTCATAGGAAACAGGTTCTTCAGGTTATTCTATGTAATGATAAAAATGCTAAATTAATTGTAAATCCTGGCTAGAATTATCCACAGAATGTACCACTCACAACGGTTAAAAAAATAGATATCTCTGTGAGGAGCTTTTAGAGTCAAACCCTTCATATTTCTGATTCCTATCACCAGCACTATGAACAATTAACTCAGCAACTTTCTCCAGTAAATAGCAACTCATAGTTTTCTAAACAAACCAGTTTAATCACTTTAATTCCAGTGTAGCTGTTTAGCCAGAAAGCAGGTTAGCACTGGAGCAGTTCAGCACATGTCACACTGACCTGCATAAATGTTTACAAGCAAAAATGAACATTTGTTGTGTTTCAGAAGCAGTAGACCAATATTAACCAGCTCAAACTAGCTTGTACCAACAGGGAATTCATGCTAGTCTAAACTGTTTTTTAACAACGGTCGCTAACATGAAAAATGAATAATACCCTATACAATTGTAGATGAATAGGTAAAGGTTTAGGCATCCAGATAGCACCATACTGTTGGACTGTAACTGTTCTGTCGTTGTTTTGTGGTGTATTCTTGTCTTCTCTTGTGTCTTTAGCCACACTCTGCACCTGAGTGTAATTGTTCACGGGTGTTGCCCTTTGTTTTTCCCCTATGTATGCTCTCCTCCTAATCTACGTTGCGGTTTGTTGTGCTTTGTATTTTTGTTACAACTGTTAAATCCATGTTACCCCTCAGCATCATGTGATACATATTAATCAGCGAAATATTAGCATTCTGTATATCAACATTAGCCTCATAGCTGCAGTGTATTGACTTCTCAAGTTGAGCAAGTTTGAACAAGTTTGATTTTGTGCCATAGGAATAATTTAAATGTAACTTGAGCGCTGTATGAGTCAAGATTAAAGCTGTAGCTAAAAATTAGATAGCGTTAACACATCTGAGCCTGAGGGGGTACAGTCAACAACAAATATTCCACACATCCACCCCACGGCTACTGGGGAAAAGTTAGTACATGTCTCAGACTCAATCCTATTTGTGACATATCATTCATTTTGTGATGTCTTTACATACCTTTGTATATTTCAACTGCCTAACTCATTTATTATATGCAAAATTAACAAAGCTAATAATATTTAAAGAAATGTAAGTTTCTGTTAACTCTCTCTTGATTTAACGTACGGATCAGAATGCTTATAAGTCACAGGGAAATAATTTTCTTGCTGGTAATGTAGGACATCTAATAGGAATTGCTATGGATGATTGACATGGATTTGTATGTTAATTTTCCATTTGGGCATGAATCCCAGGTGCAAACCTTCAAGCATATTCTATACACATGAATTTATACAGAGCACATGCTTTCTCAGTTAAGAATTATAAGGTTAATTATAAGGTTTTCTGTGTTAATGTGTGACTGGACCTGAGTGTTTGCTTACTCAGTGTCCGAAATGGCTCCCTATTCACTGTATTATTCACTATAGTGCATTATTATAGGGAACTGAATTCAGGAGGGTAGTGAATAATTTTGGACCCTACCTCATGTGGGTTTTTACCAAACAATGCAGAGGATTATGGGTAATCTGATATCTGTTAGTGTACATGGGTTGTACACTTCTCTTTGCAGTGTATTGTGGGATAGTTTGAAATTGTCCACTACTTTTCAGACACTACTACAAAAATGGCGGAACCCCAAAATTGTGCACTATATAGTGAATAGGGCACAGTTTCAGATACAGCTTAGGTTTTAGTCTTCTAAATAACACTTACTGACATGGACCTTGACCTTTAGGCCAATAGCTGAGACCATTAAACACAGTCAAGGAGAACACAAGGTCAGAACAACTCAAGAATCTCATGTGTGGTTAATTCCACACAGTGGGACAGGAATGTTTAAACTCCTTTCTACTTGGATGACCAACTCAAGCATGTGCAGGTTACATGACTCTGCCATATCCATGTCGAAGCACATGCTTCTACAGCAAAACATAACCCGTACATGAATATGGGCTTCTTTGAAATCTGACATGCAAACACATGTATGCATGCAAACACAACTGCACTAGGAGTATTAAATGGCCAAAAGATTGCAGACAACTCTTTATCCTATTTCTGCTGAAATCCAGGGGGTCAGCAGGTGATTTCTTCCCCATTTGCTGCAGAAACAAACTATATTCTTCTGGAAATGTTTTTACAGATCTTTGTCACATTGCTGTAAGTGTTTGATGGTATTCCACCACAATCATCAGTGAGGTCAGAACTAATAGTCCTTGATAACAAATCTCACTCCTACCTAAAGGTTTTGCACTCAGCCCATCACTTCAGAGAACAGTTCCACTGCTCCACAGCACAAAGCTAGGGGCTTTATACCCCTCTAGCATTAGCATTCCTTTATATAGTTCTTAGCGATGCTCCAATGAAGGGAACTGTGTTTAGGGGCAGTATGTGACTGTTGGCTGCCAATAAATCCTGTGATGCATCTCTTCCTTTAGGAAATGTGACACTTCCAAGCCACACTACAGCTGTTGTCAGTGGACACCCCTTAAAGTGTCTGCTGTGAGAAGGGCTGGGCTGAGTGTCCAGTTTAGACGCAACATGATCCAGCATCCAGAACACCACACTTCAGACTGGTAGTTTATGTGGAGGCTATAAATATTGGGGTGCTACTGTATACTAACGTGTCAATCTTTTTGAAAGATTAAGCCGGTTAGCATCATTGCATTAGTTAGTGCCAGTACATACACAGCTTCCAGGGTTATAGTTGATGTAATTTGTATTTACATACTGAAGTGATGATTTACATTCTGTACCTAATGTCTTATATTTTTGCAGCAAGAAATGACCAAAACAGGATTTTTTTTCTTTCCACAAAACAAGGCAAAAACACCAATTAAACACTCAAAAAAAAGTTATTCCTAATTTGATGTCTCCTCATCTGCATTTTCCACAGAACTGAGCATCTGCAAATTACAGACTGACAACTCTCAGCCATGCACTGCTTCCCATCAAGAGGGCAAACCCAAGGCCCATTCAGACAAACAAGCAGGTCATTCTCTGAAGCATTGACTGTTGAAAACAGCCTATATTCACTGGGCTGAAGCATTCTCCGCTAGCGAGTGGATAGTGGATGTTGATAGTGTTTCTATAATGAACCTCCTGTACACTCCACCCAGGTGCCACCCCTGGTCTAAACCAAACTATTTTTCAGTAAGTGAGAAAACATCTGACACAGACAGTCTCCTGCTGTGCGCTACATATGTGAAAGGATAACTCCTGATCATGTCTAGGCCTGATACTACAGACACTGTCTGGAGTTTATCTGTGAAACATCAGATAAATCTGCTCATAAACCTGCAGTGAGAACACGGGAACACAGTAACAAGGTTAGAAGGTGTTACTGGTGAGTGTGTAATTCAGAATTGATCGTCAGGAAGAGAGTGGAGCTATTATTTTATTCCTGAAGTTGAAAACGTTTTAAACTTAACTGGAAGAGGGGACTCACAGCTGGATGACCCACTCATCTCTAGCGTTCAGGATATAAGACTTTTCAGGCATGCTGTACATTTTGATGTGTGCTTACACACTGGTTATTAGCATTAAAAGTTTAAAACATGTTCACTGTTTTGACTTTTATTTCTTTCAGATTTCATCATCATCATATCCTTCTTCTTTTCCACTTAATCCATTTCAGAGTCGCGGTTCTTTCAGGTTTTTGTTCTGTTATTTTCATTTGTGTGGGTCATTATTTATTGCCTGTAATTTAATCACCAACATAAATACAAACTGGCCCACCCCTCAGACACACACACACACCACAGGACATGCCCACTTTATCTGAACTCTGCATTCCTCAGATTCAGACTGTGGGAGTCTTATCAGGTCTACCCTGCCATTTCTAATACACACACACACACACGCAAACCTAACACATAACTAAAGTCGTTGATGGTCAATGATGATGCTGATGGACTCCTGTGAATTATGGCAGAAAAATATGTAACCAAAGGACAGTGTTATCAAATGTCAGATGTCACTGATGGAAAACACACAAACACACACACACACACACACACACACACACACAATCATGCATTTTCAGAAAATAAAACCCCACTAATCCTGATGGGGGAGGTGACTGACACAGCAAAGATGAAAATTACTGAGAGGTGTGTGTCATAGAGAGCGAAAGACACAGGGAAACAAATCATGAGTGAGATAGAGAGAAAAAAGAGAAATAAAAAAAGTGAGGGAGACAGAAACTTGGCTACATGTCAAACAAATGATGCATGATACGTTTAATATTAATAAATTTGTTAAAAGAAAGCGACAGACAGAGAGATATTGCGAAAGGGTGAATGAGCATGACGTAGGCACATTCTCTTCAGCCAATCAGGCGTGATGTTGCACTGCATTTTCCATAGAACTCCAGAACCCCTTAATTATAACCCCACCCCTCTAACTGTCAAATCACATAAACATACACTCACTAAACCAGCATTACAATTAACCCCTTTAAGACAATTTCAAGGGTTTTTCTTTCAGTTCTTCATTTGCATAATTATATCACCTGTCATAAGATACTGAATATAACACACTAGATTAATAACTGATAAAACCCCGCCTGGGGTTTAAAGGGTTAATCAAATCCAAAACTGACCACTGGTCCATATGCCATGCCCCATTTTAAATCCCCCCATCCTCACGCGCCGTCGTTTTTCCTGCTCATCCCTCTGGACATCTCCACGTTCGGTTACATAAAGCTAAAGCAAGCACTGGTCGTCGTGACCAAAGGACTGTCCAGCTACTTCTGACCCATACTGTGCTGGGGATTAGTGGCAAATCTTAATCGTACCTTTCTAGGTCAATTTATTTAGTGCATATTTTGTACCAGACGTGACTTACATCACGACATCTCGTCACCATCAAGAACGAAACACGGTTGTTGTCCAGAAGGAGGCATAAGCATCAGATGTAAATGTAAAAAGGTATTTTGCACAGTACTGGACTGCGTCAGTCGGTCAGTTCTTGAAATGATGATGTGGAAAAAATGATACATTTAAAAATAAAGGAGATACAAGATTTTGCTCTGACACTGATTAAATGAAGTGTCGTCTCAAAGTGCATCATATCTGTTCGTAGCCATTTTGAACAACAACTGATGCCTAGTGGAAAGCATTCTGATTGCTCTAATAAATGTGCTATTAATAATAATAATAAAGCACTTATATTATATTGTAGGAGTAAAGGCCAATTGAAACAATGTAGATACTGAAAATAAAGTGGTTGACAATGTGAATTTCAACTCTTCACATATGCATTACATAACACACTACATACATAATACAACATTAACACTGAGCTCCAAACACTGGAGTCCTATATAAACACACTGTCTTCATCCCACACCAACAGAATTATGGATTTTAAATGCAGTGTTACATAATTTAACTGGAGTGGGTCAGCCCACAAAACCGGACCAAACCAGATGCACAGAAAAAGTCATCAGAAATATATTTACTGAATATTTCTCATGATTAGATTGAGGTCAGAATATTAGACGACCCCCGAGCTCATGTCTAGATGTTTGTGCTTATTTAGAATCAATTTTTAAAACTTAAAACATGATTTCCCTCTTAGTTCTCAAGCTTTAAACTGCATTAAGCGTCTTAAATCCTGTAAAACTCGAGGTGTTTACTAGTACAAATGACTGGAAATAACCCAAACACTCTTACTCACATCTGTGTTCTTATGATAAATATGGAACTAATAGTAAATTAAATTATTTCACTCCTAAATGTCTCCTGTTCCATTTGCTGAGAGAGACAGTGGACGAAGGTGGACACAGACACACACTGAGAACTCACCATTTGTCCAGATCAGCCTTGATGGCCTTGCAGGCGATTGGGACGGGGGTCTCGGCCGGAGCGGTGGTCTCTGAGTCTGACATGTTCTACTGCACTCTGTGTGTGTCCTCTGTGCACTCCTGAGAGAGAGAGAGAGAGAGAGAGAGAGAGAGATGAGTGCAAGCAAGAAAAGGGGGAGTGTACAGAGACCGAGGTAGGGTATGAAAGAGAACAAGGGAGAGAAAAAGAAGGGAGAGATGGTGAACAGCAAAAAAAGACAGAAAAACATAAGGAGAGAGAGAAAGAGATAGAGAGAGAGAAAGAAAAAGAAGAGAGACCAGGCTCAAGCACAAAGTAGCTCAGTGTAAAAAAATACATTTTGGTTTAAGCTAAAACAAGACAAAACTACACAACACACAAACTTTAACAACACTGCTGAATTCCTGAACTCACCGTGTGTGTGTGTGTGTGTGTGTGTGTGTGTGTGAGAGAGAGAGAGAGAGAGATTGTTTAAGCTGAACGTGAGCGCCACCTGCAGAAACCACTCAACACATGTAATACACTTTAAACCTGAGGTCCCTTATCTTTCATGAAACCAAATAAACTAAATATATACATTTTTAACCCAATACTTTTTATTCCAGCATTCACTATATATTTTTAATTGATATTTTCTCACATTTGCCTTGAACTAATTTTATACGGAATACAAATATAATGAATGAATGAATGTCACTCTACACATGTACAATGAGATTAAAGCAAATCCTTCCATATGCAAGAGAAGTAAAGTGCAGAGTTCCCGCATACAGCTATTTCACCGTAAGTCTTCTATCTATGAAAAAACTGTTCTTGAGTCTGTTTGTCATTGTTATGGTTCATCTGTAGCGCCTCCCTGAGGGCAACAGGTTAAACAGTTCAAAGCCATGGTGGGAGTTGTCCTTGCTTATGCTCTTTACCCTGCTGAGGCAGCGGGAGCTGTAAATGTCCATTAGGGAAGGGAGAGGGCAGCCGATGATCTTCTGAGCTGCCTTTACCACTCTCTGAAGCCTCTCCCAGCTCCCGTACCGTACTGTGATACCGTGCAGGCTCTCAATGGACGAGCGATAGAAGGTCAGTAGCAGGTTGGAGTCCACGGTGGAGTATAATTAAATTAGGCAAAAATAACAAACGAATCATTCTCCAGTTTTTGTTCCCATAGTCTTTAACTGTGTTTGTGGTCAGGCCCCTAATCAGTCCAATGTCTTCAAATAATAACGATGCCTTTTCCAGTGATGTTCTATAGGCTTTATTTTGTTCCCCTGGAATCACTTCTCATTTCATTTTTCATCATTAAAGTAAACAGACAAATAATAAACAAAGAATGGCTCTTTTATACTCCAAAATATCAAAATGTAATGAAAGGAGGCGATTGGGTGAAAGAGTGAAAGGCTGAATGAATGAATGTCCGGCAGACGGCGCTGTTCTGTTTCTTTTTTGTGCTGTTCCCCCCATTTTATTTATTTATTTATTTTATGGAGGACTCCATCTCTAAACTTCAGTGCCCTAAGGGTATGCCTTTGTTTGGTGAAATGAAGTGCACTTTTTAGGGAACGACACGTCAAACCCATAACCTGCTCACTGTTTATAAAAAATAAAAAAGTAAATAAATAAAATAATAAAGACTGCTTTGATCTAATTATATCTCTAAATGCCTAACATTAAAAAAATAATTTTATGCTTATTTTATTACACTTATATATTAAATTTATTTGACCCTAATTGCAGTCTTTAATGGTTATTTCCTTGTGTTTTATTTCCTGTTGTGTTCATGTTCATAATTTAAATATTACCTTTGAAAAGTGGTATTCAAAAACAAGGTAAAAATAACTGCACTAAATGAAAATATTGTATAGATTTATTAAATAAATGTTTAAATAAATAAAATGTTTAAAATCATAAAATTGATCAAATTGAAAAAACAAATAAAGTTTTAATGGATCTTTCCACTTTTTCTTTATCATGGAATACATAGAGCTTATGGTCCTGCAGTATTAAAATGTTAATTATTGTCAGCATGTTTATTATTTACCATTAAAAAAATGTTAAAACCTGTACACCTTGTAGTTTATGGGTTTTTAAACCAAACAGACTGTTTAAAAAAACATTAGATGTCACACAGGCTATTAACACAACTATTTCTCTTAATCACAGAATAAAAGGTTATAATTTAATTCAAAGGCAGAACTGAGCATGTCTTCTCTAATCCACATCAAACCTGATCTCGTTATATTTAACACAGGAGAACAAAAGCTTGAGAGCACGAAAGAGCTTGACCCCTGCTCACCTTCAGGGCACCGAACACTGACCTTGAACAAAAGAGCATTCACTAACTTCAGTTACCGAACAATTTGCAGCTACAGACACAACTGCTTGTAAAGATATTAAAGTACCTTTAATGTGGCAGAAACAGAAAATGCAATAAAGCAAGGGCCCTCCCCCCGTTGCTGTCTCCTTTCTGCAGGCACACAGTGTTCCCCAACCAGCAGCTCACTCACTTATTCATTTAAAACAACACTCAACAAGTGTTTTCATAAGTCCTTCCTTAAATTAAATTAGCATAAAACACTAATTACTGTACCTGCGTACGACTGGACTCTGGCCCCGAGGAGAGGAGGCGGGAAAAGCAAATGAATAATTCCTGACCACAGTGCACACGCTTATGGTGTGTGTGGAACTGCCCCTTTCAGCCTGGGGTGTGTGGGTGTGTGGTGGGGGCTTGTAAGGAGGGAAGAGAAGCTCAAAGGTGGAACACGTTTACAAGCACAAGTTGATTAGGTTACCTTCACCTTCTACCTGCTGTTTGTTTTGGGGTATTTTTGGTAAAAAATATTTTAAACATTGGTTCTTACAGGCAAGGCAAGGCAAGTTTATTTATAGAGCACCTTTCACACAGAAGCAGTTCAAAGTGCTTTACAGAAAAAAGAATAAATTAAATTAAAAGCCAGAATAAAATCATAAATGTCCAATAAAACAATTACATAAAAAGATTAAAATGATTAAAAATGATTAAAACAATTTAAAACGATACAATAAAAGAACAGAAATAAAAGAAATAAAACAATGTTACAGAAAAGTGCAGAATATTTTAAACTCAGCTGTAAGCCTGCTCCACCTGGAGAAGACACATTCTTGGTCCCTCAAGCTTCTCAGTTTAAGTTTGTTATGAGCAATAAGAACTACAGGTCTGAAAGTGTGAAAGAAATAACAATTCTGCACAAATAACAGGCTTTTCCACTGAAAAGTTTCCAGGGAAATCCAGGGAAAAATCTCTGAATTAAAAGGTATTTAATTTAACCACACTTTCAAGCTAAGAGTCTTTCCGAAGCACTTTGAGAAGAATCATTGTTTGTCTCTTCAAAAACCTTTACCTCTGCGTTGGTAGGTGGATTGGCGACTCAAAAGTTTCAGTGAGTGTGAGAGTAAATGTGTGTTGCCCTGTGTATTCCTGCCTTGTGGCCAATGATTCCGTGTATGCTCGGGACCCACCACTGGATAAGTGCTTAAAGTTAATTAACAAATGAATGATTGTATTCTGATTTTGTGAACGGTCATGTGACCATAAAATGTCCAGTCTCATCCGACTCGCACATTTGATGGGGAAACCCAAACACTGTGAAAGAAAGACCACCCAGTCAGTATTTTGTGGGCTGCCCAAGTCAGAAAACATGGGTTAAACAAGACACTCTGATTGTGTGCTGCTTCTGACATGAAATGCAGACACTTCACATTTGCCGCACCCTCATCCTAGTCTCTCCAATCAGAGCGCTGGACCGTATTTATGTGAGAGCGCAAAGAGGATGATTAACAAAGCTAAACGTACTCATTACCACTTAAAGGAACAGACGCTGAAAGCAGCCGTTCTGAACAGGGCTGTGTAGACGGGGAGAATGCTGCTGTGAGGGTTGGTCCTTGTGGTATTTTGACCAAAGCAGATCATTCATTCATTATCTGTAAGCACTTATCCAGTTCAGGGTCGCGATGGATCCAGAGCCTACCTGGAATTATTGGGTGCAAGGCAGGAACACACCCTGGAGGGGGCGCAAGTCCTTCACAGGGCAACACACACATTCACAACTATGGACACTTTTGAGTCGTCAATCCACCTACCAACGTGTGTTTTTGGACTGTAGGAGGAAACAGAGCACCCGGAGGAAACCCACATGGACACGGGGAGAACACACCAACTCCTCACAGACAGTCACCCGAAAAGGACTCAAACCCACAATCTCCAGGTTCCTGGAGGTGGTTGACTGCAACACTACCTGCTGCACCGTGCCGCCCCAAAACAGGTCAACCAGAACCAAGACAACCGAGCACATCACTCCTGTCCTCAGGTCGCTGCACTGGCTGCCAATTAAACACAGAATTGATTTTAAAGTGTTATTAATTGTTTATAAATCAATAAACTGCCTCTGACCAAAATATATTTCAGATCTACTAGAAGTGAACCCAGCAGGCCCCTCAGATCACTCGGGACTGGTCAGCTAGTGGTGCCCCGGGTCAGAACCACACAGGAGGAGGCAGCTTTCAGTCACTATGCACCTGAAACAGACTCCCGGAAGACATTAGATTTGCCCCAGATATTATCTTCAAATCTAGACTAAAGACCTTTCTGTTCTCCTGTGCATTTGAGTAGCTCTGCACTTAGATTTAATTAAAAATGTACATTTACTTATTTTATTTCTAGTACCATTTTAATAACTATCCTTTTTTATTACTCTGTTTTTATTGTTTTAAATTTTACTGAATAGTTTTTAAACATTTTTATTGTATTTATTATATATTCAGTTTTAATCCTATTTTATACTTTCAAACTGTTTTTATTTTCTTTTACTTTTTTAATTCTACTGTAATTTTTCTGTATCGCTCCGTAAAGCACTTTGAATTGCCATTGTGTACGAAAGGTGCTCTATAAATAAACTTGCCTTGCCTTGCTGTAATTAACTTGGAAGCATATTCCTAAAAGAAACTGCCATTCTTAGCAATAATATTAAAAGAATATGACGATTGGTTGGTGGTGAATTGCCCCTCTAAATTGACCCTATGCCAGGCATGACTTGATTGTGTATTAGTGCTCATTAACAACTTCGGTATGTTCTAATGCTTTTGTGATAATCACATCTGTCATTACTTCCTGATATCACCCCCATAACATCTGATCTACAGCGTGTATAAGCGAGCCGTCAGGATGGAGGTCAGTGAATGTGTAGAGTGCAGGACTCTCTGTGTCTGCCCTCTCTTAAAAACAAAACACAGGATCAAAGAGAGCTGCTGAAGAATTTCTGTCACAATGTGAGGAAAATGCATTGTCAGCCATTACTCTGCACACTTCACTGCAGAGGAAAAAGACATTCAGAGAATGAAGGAAAGGTCAAACAGCAGGAAATTAGAGAGAGAGAGAGAGGGTTAGAGAGAGAGAGAGAGACTGTCTAAAGCAATTTCTCTTCTCAGTGATAGACTCCATCTGTAAGAGGAAAACAAAAGTATTTCCTCACAGCCTGAGGGAAACATGTGGAGGGGGGAAGGGACAAGATCCATCCCTTTACTCTCATCTCTCTCTCTCTCTCTCTCTCTCTCTCTCTCCCTCTCTCTCTCTTTCTATCTATCTATCTCTCTCTGTGCCTATCTCTCACTGTTTTCATTGCCGAAACACGTATACTGCTTTCTGATGTCTTTCGCAGTCAAATGTTTTTTTTTCAATTCAGAGTGACAGAAAACACACAAACACTGATCAGTGAAACACTGATCATTACACTCATTCTCCATTTTATCAGTTCCATTTTGCCATAAACTTCTCCTTTCTAAAATTGCAGAACATAATGCACCTGTTGGTAAAAATACTGATTATTTTTACCCTGAGAAAACCACTAGTATTATAGCAGTGACCACCACCACTACACTACACTACACAACACACTAACACACCACCACCACACTACACTACACAACACACTAACACACCACCACCACACTACACTACACAACACACACTAACACACCACCACCACACTACACTACACAACACACTAACACACCACCACCACACTACACTACACAACACACTAACACACCACCACCACACTACACTACACAACACACACTAACACACCACCACCACACTACACTACACAACACACACTAACACACCACCACCACACTACACTACACAACACACACTAACACACCACCACCACACTACACTACACAACACACACTAACACACCACCACCACACTACACTACACAACACACTAACACACCACCACCACACTACACTACACAACACACACTAACACACCACCACCACACTACACTACACAACACACACTAACACACCACCACCACACTACACTACACAACACACACTAACACACCACCACCACTACACTACACAACACACTAACACACCACCACCACACTACACTACACAACACACACTAACACACCACCACCACTACACTACACAACACACACTAACACACCACCACCACTAAACTACACAACACACTAACACACCACCACCACACTACACTACACAACACACACTAACACACCACCACCACACTACACTACACAACACACACTAACACACCACCACCACACTACACTACACAACACACTAACACACCACCACCACACTACACTACACAACACACACTAACACACCACCACCACACTATACTACACAACACACACTAACACACCACCACCACACCACACTACACAACACACACTAACACACCACCACCACACTACACTACACAACACACACTAACACACCACCACCACACTACACTACACAACACACTAACACACCACCACCACACTACACTACACAACACACACTAACACACCACCACCACACTACACTACACAACACACACTAACACACCACCACCACTACACTACACAACACACACTAACACACCACCACCACACTACACAACACACACTAACACACCACCACACTACACTACACAACACACACTAACACACCACCACCACTAAACTACACAACACACACTAACACACCACCACCACACTACACTACACAACACACACTAACACATCACCACCACTACACTACAAAACACACACTAACACACCACCACCACTACACTACACAACACACACTAACACACCACCACCACACTACACTACACAACACACACTAACACACCTCCACCACTACACTACACTACACAACACACACTAACACACCACCACCACTACACTACACAACACACACTAACACACCACCACCACTACACTACAAAACACACACTAACACACCACCACCACTACACTACAAAACACACACTAACACACCACCACCACTACACTACACAACACACACTAACACACCACCACCACTACACTACACAACACACACTAACACACCACCACCACTACACTACACTACACAACACACACTAACACACCACCACCACTACACTACAAAACACACACTAACACACCACCACCACGTCTGTGTCACTACAGCACTGAGAATGATCCACCACCACTGTATTGGCTATCACAGGTAAACGGATACTGAGTACGCAAAGTAACATAGACAATAGTGTGTAATTTTAGAGCTACAAAGTGCATGTGTGCGCGTGACAGAGAGAGAGAGAGAGAGAATGTGAATACTTCTCTGGGTTAACAAGCGTGATCTTAACTGAAAATACTGAGGCTTGTTCTGGAAAAAAATGGTGGACAGTTTGGAGTCATAGTTTGAGGTCAGTGTGCATGTGTGTGTGTGTGTTGTGCAGTGAAAGGGGAGTTTAGCAGGTTTCTATAACTTGTGTCCACCCATTACCAATAAGTTTAAGGCAACACATTTGCAAGTGCCATAACAGAGCCGTAAGTGTCTGCAGGGCCATGGGGCAGGATTAGAAGACTGACCATCCTGCACATGAAATTAAAGACACAATTCACAAAAGTGGCTAACTAAAGTGACAGACATTTGTTTAATTCTGTCATGAATCATGATTCTTATGTAAATACACAGAAGATACTGTTGATCTTAATGTTTTCAATATACTGTTAATTTGTACATATTTTTCTGTACACTTTCCTGTGTCCTATATTTGGCATTGAAACAACATATCAACAAGGTAACAGTAGGGGTGTTTATTTAAACATCAACGCCTAAGCCATTTAGGCTGGTACATTTGCGTCAATAGTGGGGTGGAGATGAGGGCACCCATCCCCAACCAGCAGGAGGCTTTGTTTGTTGTTTGGAGCTGTTAGTGTCCAGTCTGAACTGGAACAATAAAAATCCTTACAGCCAATCAGAACCTCAGAACAACTTCCCAAATGTGTTCTCGCAAACTAAACGACCTGGTCCTGGTTGGCTGGAAGCATTGTTGGGTAAAAGTACCCATATCCTTAAGGCACTGCAGCAACTAATAACACACACCTTCACAAACAGCTGCACTCCTATAAACACCTACATGATACAACACAAAACACAAAAACCAGCAGTGGCCAATCATCACATAGTGTTGGGGACATGTGACAACTGACTTAATCATGAGTTACATAGGCTTGTAGGTAAAAACACTTGAAAGGGTGTTCCCCTGTGTTGACCAATACAGTTGACCCACATTAACAGTCACTTCCTGTGGAAAGTGTTCATTTGAACTGGGTTTACACACGTTAAGCTTGGTCTTTTAGATCCTGCTGCTCTTAATTAAACTTAGACTAATGGATATTCATTTTTGTCTTCTGGCCGGGTAATGCAGGGTTTTACCCAGCTACACCTATGCATCCTGCGTTTGGTCAGTCAGACTGTGGCTATTCATCAGTCCAGAGTCCAAGACAATGTTTCTCATTTGGACGATTCTGGACGGAATTAGTCAATGGACGTCTGCATACACAAATTAGAAAGGACAAGGAGAGTATATAATGAGGACGAGAAAGAGGATGTGACAGAAAACTAGAGGAATCAATTGATCATAAAGTGTAAGGAAGAAAAAGAAGGACCAAAAGAAGAAATGGCTAGACGATTCCAAAGTACCCGACTGCACTTGGCAGGTAAGAGTACTATGTTCTTTCTTTATTTCTTGGTCATTCCCATCTTAGTTAACTCCCCTCTACCTACAGTCAGCAATTGTTCCCACCATCTTCTCATTCTACTTTTTAGCCTCTCCTGTTTGTCACTTTCCCAGTAGGTTTCCAGTTTACTTTCCTTACCCCTATGCTGTTTTAACCTATGCTTCCACTTGTCTTTCTGCCCCAGTGACAGTCCTGATGTGTGTCTTTGTCTCAATTGATGGAGTCAACCTGAACGACCTGCTGGAGAGAGCCTCCCAACTCTCAGACAAACTCCACTCCCTCAGCACTTCCCTCACCAACGACCTGGTCAGTATCTAACCCTGCAAGTGGGAACTCAGTTGAAAAGACTTTCTAAGGCGTCACTAAGTCAGTATTTATCATAGTGTAGCCCTTATTCATTATTTTCTTGTGGTATGTTTTGAAAAATCCACCTCCTGGCATTTTTTCTCTCAGCGGGTATTGCTCTTACAACAGAGAGAAGTGTAAACTTGGGAAAGAACCACAGCTGGTGGGTTTAAAGTTGATGGTAGGTGCATCTCAAAATGACCTGCTTGATTTGACAAAACTGCCACTGAGGAGGTAGTGTGTGGCCCAGTGCTATGTTGTGAGCGTGCCTGAGATGAAGGTGGCGATTGGAGTGAGCAGGGAAGGTGGAGGGCAGGGACGGGTTGTTTTTTGTCTGGAAGAGTGAGCAGGGTTTAATGTAATGGTACTATTTTTTTATGGGATCGGGTTTCTGTGTAATTGGGTATTCCCTGGTTTCTCACTTATGTTTCCATTTATTTTCCCTTGCAGGACTCTCATTTCCCACCAATAGGAGGAAAGCTCATGAGACCATCCATGTGCCATACTTCGTCACTCCAGATCCCCAACGATAAAGATCAGGCCCTCAAAGTACCGGTAAGAACAGACCTCTGTCAAGCGTGTTGAGCTAGCAACAATTGCTATTATTCAGAGCCAAGCTTGGTAGTTACATAATGTGAATGTGCTGTAAAAAACCCCATAAAAATCAGTAAGCCAGATGACTATTTCTTGTTCTAATGGACCATTTGGTTCAGGACAGGGAACTATTACACATGTAGCTTACAACCAGAGTATTTTGCTAATTACAGTATTAATTAGTGACATCTACGGCCACTCCTGTGGTTTATATTTCTTTGTTTTATCATGTGCCCTCTTCCTCTCTTCGTTTGCCTTCTCTTTCCATAATATGTCTCCATCTTGTGGTCACCAATGTCAACATAGGCGGAGAAAGCAGGGCTCATTAGTCAGAAGGAAAATATGTGTGTTAATATTACAATATCTTAATTCCTTAGGAACCCAAGCCACTTTGGCCTGTTTTTTTTATCCTGATAACTTGTTGATACATTACAGCTTGTAAATTCAGGAAACACTCACTTTTATCTATTTTTATCTATGTCTGCTTTTCTGTTGATTGTCTACTGATTGTTCTGATGATGACCGCTGCACAGTTCTGGGTCTGATTCCCATTTTTCCGTCTTGTTTAGGAGAGTGAGCTTTTGTCTCTGGCTCGTTCTCTGCTACTGGCCTGGTCAGACCCACTGGCTGTTCTGTTATCAGAGGCTCCCACCCTGCCCCACCCTGAGCGCAATACCATCAACACCAAGACCAGAGAGCTGCAGGACCACTCCACCAGCCTGGGGGCTGGCCTGGAGCGCCTCGTCCAAAAGGTACTTGTACTACTGCATTTGTAAATATGGTTCACTCTGTGCAGTGGAGCAGTGAAACTGTATTTTCTCCAGAACTCAGTACCTTTAAGAGTTAGGTGAAGTTAGTTTATGTGAAGTTGGGGGATAGATCCACAACTGATTATCCAACATCAGCAACCGAGTTTTCAAATATCCACATGGCTGAATTCCATCGAGTAGTCACTTTGCGGGAGTGTAGATATCTGAAAATGAATTCATGCCACATGATCACTAGGGGTGGGCGATATGGCTCTAAAATAATATCACGATATTTCAGTGTATTTTGGTGATAACGATATCCTAGGCGATATGAAAAAACACTGAAAAATATTTTATTAATTTCAAGAACACTATTACGGGTGGCACGGTGGCGCTGCAGGTAGTGTCACACAGCTCCAGGGACGTGGAGGTTGTGGGTTCGATTCCCGCTCCGGATGACTGTCTGTGAGGAGTTTGGTGTGTTCTCCCTGTGTCCACGTGGGTTTCCTCCGGGTGCTCCGGTTTCCTCCCACAGTCCAAAAACACAGGCTGTTAGGTTGATTGGCGACTCAAAAAGTGTCTGTAGGTGTGAGTGAATGTGTGAGTGTGTGTGTATTGCCCTGTGAAGGACTGGCACCCCCTCCAGGGTGTATTCCTGCCTTGTGCCAAATGATTCCAGGTAGGCTCTGGACCCACTGCAACCCTGAATTGGAAAAGCGGTTACAGATAATGAATGAAAGAACACTATTAAAACAAAATAAATGTTATATTAGAATGAATTATATTAAAGTAATAATATATTTAATTTCTTAATTGTTAGTACAAATCTAACAATTTCACACATTCAGAAGAAACAAATAAATGTGAAAATATTTGCTTATTTTGTAAACAACAGTAACATACCAAGATTCTGACATTGTATAAAAAAATATTTATTTATATATTGGAACACAGAGTAAATTTCCACCGTACCTGTCTCTGTGCCTTAATGAGATAATAAATGTATGCCACATTACATGTAACCTCATGACGTCATTACGTAAACAAGTCAGAATATCATGATTATTTTATTGTTTAAAAATAATTGTGATATTATTGCACACGTGCACAGCCCTAATGATGACTGCTTACTTCTTCTTTCCCTGTTGTTTCCCCACAGCTGGGCCCCTCCTCGGAGGCTCTCTCCTCACTCCCTTTCTACAACAACGAAGTTGGCCAGGACAGAATCTCCCGCCTGGTCAATTTCCACTTCCTTCTGTCCTGCTTCCGCAGGGACTCCCACAAGATCGACAGTTTCCTCAAAGTCCTGAGATGCCGGGCAGCCAAGATGAGGCCTGAGATGTGCTAGAGCGTCAGAGGCCTTTCTGGATCATTACTGCCTTCTGTCTGTCTGCAGTGGTACTGAACTGCAGTGACAGGGTGGTGGGACGGGTCCAAATTCTCTCACAATTCACGAGTGGCTCGGAATGTTTCTGTCCATTCTGTCCAATCTATTGATGGGGAATATTCCTGAAGTCTGATGTGTGTACACATCATGTGATTAATTGACCTTTAATACTCGAATTTATAATCATTCATAAACCAAAGCTCAGGGCAGAGACACACTTCCTTCTTTCGTTAACAAAAGTAAAAAGCCATCTACTGATGAGGACACTGCTCTACTGGATTTTTTGGTTTTGTCGTATAATCTAAAGCAAGGCAAAGAAACACTTCGGGTCACTCCTTTAGCTTGGGTTCTAGTGAGGTAGGTTTACAAAATGGCTTTCAGAGATATTTGCACTTTAGGCTCCAACTGAAGCAGAATTCTTAGCTAGTTTTCCTTCATGAATGTAACTTTCAAACAGCTGTCACACCAAAATCTCAATAAACATTGATACTGCATCTGAAAACAAATAAATGCATCCTGTTTATTAGTGTTCTGTGCTGCCTTAAACTGGAGGGAGACTTGAGACAATGTCATACAGCATTAGTCATGCAAATCACTGAATAGGGTGTTTGAGAAACATTTTGTTAACGGTGAGTGAGTTACCAGCCAGCTCCATGAGGTGTTGTTTATGAAATATATGAAAAAAGAAGACTTAAATAACACAAAAAAACTAAAGACTGTTTGAAGAAGATTGCTATGATCCCCTCTGCTATTATAATTCAGATCATGATTTCTCCAAACTGTGGCTGTAACTCTAAGAATCTCCAGTTTCTCCTTCTGATGATCGCCAGTGTGTGGAGCTATAAACTAACACAGATCTCCAGTGTGACGCCACAGAAGAGGTAGAACCTGTCTTTAGGGCTGTGAAAGGCAGTAACAAATCCTCAGGATTCTTTAATAACACACACATTCACCTGCTCACAACTTCTGAAGAGAAGCAGAGGATCAGACCCAGACCAACAGCAGGTACTGATACTCACTTCAGTTGTGAGATTTTTAGAAACTGGATGTAAAAGTAATCTGTGGTTGTGTAAATTTGCTTTTGATTAAGAGCTGGGCTTTTACTTTCATATGAACTCACCTTTGATTACAACATAAAAGAAACATTTACTTACTTTACTAGGTTAACTTGACATATCCGTTTTTTAAATTAAATACGTTGCCGGTTTGTAGAAGACCCACATCTACCACATATGTAGTAGGGGTTGGTTGTAAGTTATTTTAGTTTACAGTTGTACTTAAATATGGATGAATATTGTACAGCACTGATATATTTGTACATGCAGCTCTTCAGAATGAATGAGTGGGTGCAAGTTTGTTATGTGTTATTTTGTGTGTGCGTGCATGTGTGCGTGGCACGGTGGTGCAGCAGGTAGTAGTCACACAGCTGCAGGGACCTGGGGTTGTGGGTTCAAGTCCCGTTCCAGGTGACTGTCTGTGAGGTGTGTTCTCCCTGTGTCTGCATGGGTTTCCTCCGGGTGCTCCGGATTTCCTCCCACAGTCCAAAAACACACGTTGGTGGATTGGTGACTCAAAAGTGTCTATAGGAGTGTGTGTGTGTGTGGCACTCTGTGGCGGGCCCTCCAGAATGTGTTCCTGCCTAGTGCCCAGTGATTCTGGATAGGCTCTGGACCCACCTGGGCTGGATAAGGGTTACAGACAATGAAATAATTTGTGTGTGTGTGTGTAAGCTTTGTTATTATGTTGTGTTCAGTTTTGTTATCTTTGCTATTTTGCATGTTAGCTTTTATAATTTGTGCTTGCTTTTTTTAGCTTGTGCTTTTGCTTTATTTTGGCCTCTCATTAGACTCCCTCTGCTTCCTCTTTCCATTAGATCAGTGATGGAGATCAGAATAGTTCTGCTGGGGAAGGGGGGTGCTGGAAAGAGTTCCTCAGGGAACACTCTCCTGGGCCGGAAATCTTTCCACACAGCACCCAGCTCACAAGGAGTGACCCAGGCTTGTTCCATGAGCTCCGGCACTGTAGATGGACACAAAATCTTTGTTGTGGACACTCCAGGGTGGACAGATTTCAGTCAGACTGAGAATGAAACCATACAGAAGATTGTCTCGTGCATTGAAATCTCAGACCCCGGGCCCCATGTGCTCCTCTTTGTACTGGCCATTGGTCGCTTCACCAAAGAAGAGATTGATACAGCCAAGCAGATCCTGGAGGTCTTTGGAGAAGAAGCTATCAAGCACACAATGGTGTTATTTACCAAAGGAGACGATCTGGAGGAAAAGACAATTGAGGAATATTTGGAAGATGCCCATCCAGGACTGAAGAATATCATTAGAATGTGTGGAGGAAGATACCACAGCTTTAATAACAGAGACAAAGACAATCATGAGCAAGTCTCCACTTTGCTGAAGAAGATCAAAGACATGGTGGAAACAAACAAAGGCAAATATTTCACAAAAACTCTGTTGTTCGAAAAGCAAAACGTACAAACCTCTACAACAAAAATAATCATAGAAATACCAGATGTGGGGGGTATTGATGGAAGTAAAGGCAGACAGAAAGAAAAACAAGATATATATTGGAGAGGCTCAAAGAAGGGGGAAGAAAAGCAAAGACATTTACAAGAGAGTGACAGAATAGTTGAAGGGACATCAGCAGTGTATCTGAATCAGGCCATAAACAATTCAAAACAAGAGCACACATACTTAGAACATGGAGAACAATCCCCAAGTCAAATGGAAAAATTAGAAAACCACAGCAAGGAGCTGCTCCGGATGAAGCTCAAATGGCAGGAGGAAGCTGAGCTGCATATATATCAAAAGCTGAATGAGACATTAATTAAAGTAAAAAATGAACTACAGGAAGGAATATGCACGCTAAAAATGGAACTGAGGGAACAGATAACAATGGAACTGAGGGAACAGATAACTGAGCTGCATAAGGTGAAGTTAGAAGCTTATGAAGAACAAGAAGGTCAAATGGATCAGCAGAACAGAATGAGACATGAAAAAGATAGGGACAAAGAAAAAGTTCCACATAATAAACACCAGGAAATACTGAGAGAGTCCGATGAGAAAGACGATGTGTATGAAAAGAAACATTCATTAAATATTTTATGTTGCTGCAACAGGGGAAAAGAAAAAGGGAAAAAATAGAAATGTCAACAACACAAACAATTTAGTAATAGACAGGATGTATTTTTTGCTCAGTACATACCAACTCTCAACAACTCTTAATGATTGTATATTCTGTGGATGATGAAGCATTTACAGAAAATGAATAAATAATTTTTTTTAAAACATATTTCTGTATAGGACATACCTTTCTTATTGTAAAAAAAACTGACAACAGGGAAAACCTATTTAATTCGACTGAAACTCATTGCAAACATGTGGAGTGTTCATTCAGAATATCCTGTCTAATGTTTGGGATTTCATGTTCCTTAAAGGCTTTTTCAAAATATCTCTAATTATCTCATTTTCTCTGTCCATGTTGTAACCTGCTGCTCCTTTAAGGAGCACAATGTTAGAATTGTTTTGTGTCCTGTGGCCCTCCTACCTGCTGCTGAATGTAATTCATGTTTACAGTGCTGGCATGAAATAAAGTGTTAAACATATCTCTCGCTGTCTCATAAACACGACGGACTCTCTGGGATTTTATTAACACATGAAGATAAAAATGTTTCATTGGACCGTTCTCAAAGTATTTAAAATTTACCAACTCATGAGAAAATAACTAAAAGGTCCAAAATACACTCTCCCTCTTCAGGGGAGGCATGTCCGTTACGAGAGAGTCGCAGACACCAGTCGAGTGAAGTTCAAAGCAAATCAAAGTATTTATTTACCAAAATACTGGATCCAGGAGAATTCACACATTGAGAACAGTCTAATACCCCTCCCAAGTGAAAATTCTGACCTCCCATTATCTGACTCAAAACGTTATACCCATGATGACGTATAGCCTGGTGGTGAGGCGTTTCTGGCTGATTAGCGTATATTAATATGCATAATTTCACGTGTTAGTACTCAGCTCTTCACGTGCAATATTCAGGTGCCTGTTGTGACCCTGAAGACATTCATTATCAGGTCAGGCTGAACATGGGCCTCTCTTCTCAGCACTTTTTCCCTAGAGACTAAAATTTAGGGAGTTAGAAATACACTTCAAGGCCACAAGAAGAAGCTACAGATCAGCGCCTCCATGCCCAACACTATGATGTCAGTGTGTTACAATCCTGGAGTGCACATCTGTTCAAGGTTAGACGTTAAGAATTAAAACTGTGTCAATATCAAGTTATCATGCCATATAGTGAAGTTAGCTTATAATATGTCTTTAAGAGTAATTATCATATGAGTTAGTAGTGCAGAATCAAGTAAAAATGTTTAACTACATGTGTAAGTAATTCATAATGTAAATACTGGTTAGTCATTCATATAAATGCATATAGGGTACAGGATTTCACACCATGAGTATGCTAATTTAACTAATCATCATTTAAGGATATTTGTCAACAAACACAAAGTAATAAAATTGTTTTCTACAACACACACACTGTCCTAAACACACACACACACACACCCCTCTCGCTCTCTCTCTCTCTCTCACCTGATATTCTGATACATGATAAAACCCATATATAACTTATAATACACACTTGACCTTGTTATTACAATCATATAGTGTAACTTTGGTGGTGCACTAGACATTATAACCAAAGAGTCTGACAGAAAAGCATTTTTGGCCAGAATCGATGTCAAACTCTAAAAATGAACTAATCCGGCTAAAGTTAGCAGCCACAAACCCTGGCTCATTTCACAGTAACTCTCAAAAACTTGATTCTAACACTTTTGTAAACTATTTTTTTTTCCACTAACTAACACCACAACACATGGAAAAAGTTACAGTGCAAGCTACTTACTACTCACACTTGTGTCCTCATGTCTGTTTCAGCTTACTCTGCTATGTAAATTCAGTCCAGTCTTGTACGGCCACTTTCTCACTTGCTCCCTATCTTCTTCTTGCTCTCTCTGCCATAATATTCATATTGGAAATATTGAGCTAGACTCTTCTTGTAGCAAGGTAAAAACCTGTGAGATTTGTACAATGAACCCCATGATTCAGAAGTTGCTTAGTGCAGTAAGCCAGCAGAAGACCTAGAGTTGCAGCCTCAGAGGCCCTATTCTCTCTGTTACAGCTCAATGGAACATTACAATCATTTAGAAGCTGGAATTCTAAGGTTCCTTTAAACAATTCAAAGCATAACTCTGTCAATGAGTTATTAAATTTTGTATTCTCAGTTCTCACTTATGCACACCAGCAATTGGGCATTAATGACATAGAGCACTTTCAATGGCTAAAATTTACCCAGCATGCACAGGATGTCAATTAGACATTAGAAAGGCGTTGGTCTCTAACGTTGGACAGACGTTGAGTTTTAGTTGGAAATGAAAATCGGGTTGACGTCTAAACCCAACATTGCCTTGACAACAAGCTTCAACGTTGGGTAGACATTGAATTTTTGTTGGAAATGAAATCGGGTTGACATCATAGCCCGACGTTGCCTTGACAAGAACCTTCAAGGTGGGACAGACATTGAATTTTAGATGGAAATGAAAATCACGTTGACACCAAAACCCAACACTGGTGTGACATCAAGACTCAACATAGGTTAGATGTTGATTTATAGTAGATAATCAAAGTAAGATATTAGTTAAAAATTAACATTAGGATGACCTCAAGCTCCAATGTTGTATAGATGTTCATTTTTAGTTGGAAATTAAAATCGGGTTGACGTCTAAACCCAATATTGGTGTGACATTAAGACTCAACGTAGGTTAGAAATTTATTTATGGCTAGAAATCAAAGTCAGATATTACTCAAAAATTAACATTAGGATGACGTCAAGCTCCAATGTTGTATAGATGTTGATTTTTAGTTGGAAATGAAAATCGTGTTGATGTCTAAACCCAACAATGATGTGACATCAAGACTCAATGTAGGTTAGACGTTGAATTATGGTTAGTAATCAAAGTCAGATATTACACAAAAATTAACGCCAGGATGACGTCAAGCTCCAATGTTGTGTAGATGTTGATTTTTAGTTGGAAATGAAAATCGTGTCGACGTCTTAACCCAAAATTTATGCGACATCAAGACTCAATGTTGGTTAGATGTTGAAATATGGTTAGTAATCAAAGTCAGATATTACACAAAAATTAACGTCAGGATGACGTCAAGCTCCAATGTTGTGTAGATGTTGATTTTTAGTTGGAAATGAAAATCAGGTTGATGTCTACACCCAACATTGGTGTGACATCAAGACTCAATGTTGGTTAGACATTGAATTTTGGTTGGTAATCTAAGACATATTAATAAAAACATCAGGATGACATCAAGCTCCAATGTTGTATAGACATTGATTTTATGTTGGAAATAAAAGTTGGGTTGACGTCAAAACCCAACACTGGTGTGACATCGAGACTCAATGTTTGGTTAGACGTTGAAATATGGTTAGTAATCAGATATTATGCAAAAATTAACGTTAGGATGACATCAAGCTCCAATGTTTTAAACACGTTGATATGATGGTGGAAATAAAAGTTGGGTTGACATCAAAACCCAACATTGGTCAGATGCTGAATTATGGTTAATCATTAAAATCAGATTTAACTCAAAATTAATATCATGATTACATAAAGCTCCAATGTTGTAGAGATGATGATTTGTTTTTGAAAATGAATACTTGGCTGATGTCAAAATCAATCTTTAGGTAGACACTAAATTATGGTAGGAAATCAAAGTCAGACATCAATTAAAATTGAACATGATGGCATCAAGCTCTGACATTACACTGTAAAAATAATCTTGTAAATTTTACGATAAAATACTGGCAGCAGAATTCCCAGCCATTTACCGTATTTTTCCACGAAAACTACTGTATTTCAAATTTACAGCATACTACTGTCATTGAATAATACAATACTTTACTGTAAATCACAACTGGTAGCAGGGTTCCCAGACAATTACTCTATTTTTACAGGAACACTAATATATTTCAGCTTTACAGAACACTACTGTAATTGAATAACACAATACTTTACAGTAAATATTGTGATTTACAGTAAATACCTGGCAGCAGAGTTCCCAGCCATTTACTGCATGGTTCAGGACTTCTTGGTTGCTCTTGACGTTGACCACCCCTGGGGATTTGTACCAATGAGGCATCTGTAAAATCCATAATTAGTAACATAGTATGTGGAAATAAAGGAACAAAAAAGTTGCAATAAAAATTGTGTACACAAAGCTTAGAGGATACTGTAAGGGGAAGATCAGATGGCATCATGTACAGGATAATTTTTAAAACTAAACATAGCACAAAAAGGAAATATTTGTTTGGTAGATTATATCTTGTAACAACGCTTCTTGGCAATAAATCTTATATTGTTGGATGCCTGTTAATTTCCCTTTTAAATGGTGCCACATTTGTAAGGAACATTCATTTGTGGGATGAGCAGTAGAGATGAGTATGTGGGATGTGCCCATGAAAAATTTGCCCAATCCTCTCTGCCGATGCTGATCCCACAAGTGTTCAATGACGTTGAGGTCAGAACTGTTGGCAGGACATTCCATCCTCTCCACTACCAAACTCTGGAGGTAGTCTCTGATAAACACCGCTCTGTGGGGGCAAGCGTTGTCATTATGGAGGATAGAGTTTGGTCCCAGACTGTGGAGATATGGGATTGCCACTGGTTGCAGAATTTCAGCTCGATTGCTCATCCCATCCTACAAATGTGGTACCATTTAAAATGGAAATTAACAGTAATGGTATAAGGTTTATTGGCAAGAAGCACTGTTACAACAAATAAATAATCTACCAAACACAAATTTCCTTACTTTTTGTGCTATGTTTATTTGTCTGCAAGTAATCAGAGGAAATGAGTAAGATAAAGGGTGAATTACATTGATAATTATAGTTAGATAATGCAGCATGTCCTATTTGGTGCTAAAAATAAACACTAATACTTTGACATTGTATTTTGTTGTGGCTTTCATAATATCATTTTTTTCCCCAAAAGTACTGCGATTTCAATTTGATACCTGATGTAAAATCCATGTAGACTGATATGCTATGCAATGTCAATGTATCATATCAAACAGAAAATCCTGTATTTGACATTTAATTTCACATATCAAAATCCAGTTTTGATATCAATATCAATATCATATCAATTATCCAGTTCAGGGTCGCGGTGGGTCCAGAGCCTACCTGGAGTCACTGGGCGCAAGGCAGGAATACACCCTGGGGGGGGCGCCAGTCCTTCACAGGGCAACACACACACACTCATTCACACCTACGGACACTTTTGAGTCACCAATCCACCTACCAACGTGTGTTTTTGGACTGTGGGAAGAAACTGGAGCACTTGGAGGAAACCCACGTGGACACGGGGAGAACACACCAAACTCCTCACAGATAGTCACCCGGAGCGGGAACTGAACCCCCAACCTCCAGGTCCCTGGAGCTGCGTGACTGTGACACTACCTGCTGCGCCACCGTGCCGCCCCTATGAACAGTAACTGCTATTCATAAAAAGCATAAAAAGTTCTGGTTGATCCTCAGACTGATCTTAATGATCTGGTCACAGGCTGAATCTCAGACTGATCTAAAGGTTTGTAAGGGGCACACATCTTTATACCCATTTTACAACTTCATACAAGGATTGATCTTTACCTAAACAGAATCTGGAAGCACCAGAAACTGTCGTAAACATCATCTGAGTTCCTGGTGCACTGTCGTAAAGTTAACAGCTGTTCTTATCAGAGGTGTTTAAGACAGGGAATGTGTGATCTCTAAAACAGTCCAAATGTTATAGGAGAAATGGTACAATTCAGATCAAGGAAAAAACAATACAACAACAGTTACCTTAAGTTAATTTTAGAAATTTTAATCCATTTTCCTAAATGGGGTTTCTGCATCAGTAAAATGATCTTAATTCAAAGCTTTTATATTTATGAATACTTTTAACTACAGGTAAGATAACATGAAATAGAGACTAGTGTAATGCAAAGAAGGGAGTAAACTAGTAGAGAGAGAAAGAAAAAAATACAAAGAATGAATTTTTTTACCTCTGGATCTGATCAATTATACATGAAATTTCCTGTCGATATTGGAGATTGTAATTTTGTACAAGGAGAATAGGGCTGCCTTTTTCTGAGATTAATGGAGGCAGAGCAAACATAGGCCATTTGCCCACTGACAGCAACCATCTTGCATTGGTCAAAAATTCCACTGTAATTATAATTCAAATGTGTCTTAAACTTTTGTCATTCTGGAGTATTTTGACAAATCTTGCAATTATATATACATACCCAGAATAAACATCTGAGGACTCACAGGCAGGTTAAGGGTTTCAAAATCAGCAGCTGTACCACCACTTGCCTAAATGATGAGAATATAAATTATTTTAAGTCTTCACATTTACCATTGCAGTTTTCAATGACATGTCAAATTAAAATTACATGATATAGCCTAAGTCGCTCCAGCTTCCTCCCACAGTACAAAAACACACGTTGGTAGGTAGATTGGTGACTCTAGTGTCCATGTGTGTGAATGCGTGTGTTGCCCTGTGAAGGACTGGGCCCCCCTCCAGGGTGTATTCCCACCTTGCACCCAATGATTCCAGGTAGGCTCTGGACCCTGAACTGGATAAGCAGTTACAGAGAATGAATGCTACGACTGACCTGTCCTATCACCGTCAGCCTGTTTCAATGGAGCAGAACCCCCTCTTTGTTTTTTACCCACCTCTTCTCTCCTACCTTTCCTTCAGCCTCCTGCTTGTAACCCGTCACAAAACTGGTGATATCTCAGGCTCCAATCCCCTCCAACGGACTAATTAGAGGGGGCAAACGCCAGTTGACTCTATCTACGACAATAAAACATTAACATTTTTGGGGAGCAAACAAGTGTGCAAAATCCACAGGAGTTAGCTGGTTAAATGTTAGCGGCTATCATAACTAGCACCAGCTATCTTGCTAAAAAGCAGTACCAAGCCATTGTGGTTGGAAACGTTTAGAGCTGTATGATTAAAACATACTCATTACTGTTGTTCCAAAATCCTTAAAGTATGACGACGCTTGCAGCCTCTGTATACGTTTTGTCTCTTCCTTTTCGTCTCTCTCACTCCATCTCCGTTCTCGCCACCTCACCCCAGAGAACTGTTAGCCCCGTTCTCGTTAACCGCCCCACTCGCAACAAAATATATCAATTAATAAACTAATATTAACGCAAAACATCATCATCTTTTCTACTTGTCCATTTCAGTGTCACGGTGTAACGCAAAAAGAAAAAAAAACAATTCTTTCTCTCTTTTTTTTTTAAATTTAGACAAAAAGTATTCTCTTGACCTGTTCTGGTTTTGTTTTGTAGTGAGGCCTACAACTGACTTTAAAAAGATTAAATGTACCATTACTTAAAGGAGGGGGAAAAAACGAAAAACATGAATATAATTTTGGAACCATCTAAGCTATATTTTCATTGCAAAAATAACAAAATAAGAGAAATAAATGGTGTAAATAAGTTGCTCACATTTAGATGCCATGTGCAGTCCTCCCAAGCTCACAATACAGTGAAATACTGTAAAGCTAGTTGCTTCATTGCTGCTTCCAGTCCGTTACCCAGGATGCATTGCAATACACAGTAAAATACTGTATTTAAAAATACAGTACATTACCATAGCAAACTCACTGTAAATTTACAGCAATTTATTCAGTGTGTTTTGTATTCTTAACCTTCCCAGACGGCAAGCATATATCTGTCCAATGGCTTGAAAATGTTGGTAACCAACTGATGGTAGGCCACTGATGTTCCACCATTGGCCTCAAATTGGCTCAGATTTTTTGGTTTTGTCATGTAATCTAAAACAAGGCAAAGAAACACTTCGGGTCACTCCTTTAGCTTGGGCTCACAACGTCTGAAGAGAAGCAGAGCATCAGACCCAGACCAACAGCAGGTACTTGAACACACTTCACTTTTGGGATTTTTAGAAACTGACATAAATAATAGTAATTAGTGTTAGTTAAGTTTTTTTAACCTCCACTCTTCATTACTTAAAAAAAATTTATTTACTTTAACTGTTGTTGGGTTACTTTCATTATTCACAAATGCACAGAAATTTGCAGTTATGTTAAATATATAAATAGTATGAAAGTTATGTTCATATGCCACATAGTGACAACTAAATGCAATTTCTGCACAATTTAAGGTGAAACAGAGAATCCGAATAAGCTGGTGAATAAGAAGTCAAATTCAGCTTTGTCTCTGTCAGCCCATGTTTACTTGAAATCTAGCAGAGGAAATTAACTGATTAGATTTACCCTGTTTTACTTGAATATTGATGAAAATTGTACAAAAATTGATGAATTTTTACATGCACCTCTTTAGAATGGATAAGCAAATGTAGTTAATTGAGTGTAAACAAATGATCTGTGAGTGCTAGATTTGTAAATTTCTGTATTAGCTTTGTTGTTTATTAGTTTTGTTATTTTCTGTGTTAGATTTTTTTGTGCTAGCTTTGTTACATTTAGTTTTTTAATTTTACGTTAGCTTTATTTTGTTAGCTTAGCTATTTTGGGCTACTGTTATTTTGTGGGCTAGCTTTGTGTAACATAAGCTTTAGGGGGGTTGTGTTAGCAGTAATTTTGTGCTAGTTTTATTGGCTTTTTTTTTTTTTTTTTTTTTTGCTTTCTTATTTTGTCCTCTCATTAGGTTCCCTTTACTTTTCTCCTCTCTCCATTAGATCAGTGATGGGAATCCGAATAGTTCTGCTGGGGAAGAGGGGTGCTGGAATGAGTTCCTCAGGGAACACTCTCCTGGGCAGAAAACCTTTCCACACAGCGCCCACCTCACAAGGTGTGACCCAGGCTTGTTCCATGAGCTCCAGCACTGTAGATGGACACAAAATCTTTGTTGTGGACACTCCAGGGTGGACAGATTTCAGTCAGACTGAGAATGAAACCATACAGAAGATTTACAAATGCATTGAAATCTCAGACCCCGGGCCCCATGTGCCCCTCTTTGTACTGCCCATTGGTCGCTTCACCAAAGAAGAGGATGATACAGCCAAGCAGATCCTGGAGGTCTTTGGAAAAGAAGCTATCAAGCACACAATGGTGTTATTTACCAAAGGAGACGATCTGGAGGGAAAGACAATTGAGGAATACTTAGAAGATGCCCATCTAGGATTGAAGAATATCATTAGAATGTGTGGAGGAAGACACCATGTCTTTAATAACAAAGCCAGAGTCAATCATGAGCAAGTCTCCATTTTGCTGAAGAAGATCAAAGACATGGTGGAAACAAATAAAGGCAAAGACAAAGTGTCAAGTAATGAACCCCAGGAAAAACAGGGAGAGTCTGAAAAAGCAGCTGATATGTATGAAAAGAAACATGCAAGCAGGATTTTCAGTTGTTGCATAATGAGAAAACGGAAAAGGAGAAAAAACACAAACATTAATAGAACAAAGTATTTAATTACAGTTCAAATTCTTTCTCTTTACTCTATACCTTACTTCAACAACTCTAATCAATTGTATATTTTGTGTTGTGTGAAGTCCATAAAACATTATTTATCATATTTGGTCACAGCTTTAACAAATTAAAAAAGCTTTATACAATTAAGTTACTCTTAAATAATACCTGTACATTAATAAAGGTTAGAAACACAGAAATGCATCTTAAACTGAAATGTTTAATTACAGATTGGATGATTGTGAATATCCAATTAAAATGGAAGGTATTTAGACTTCAATTATGTAATATGAACTATGGATACTTCTGGGGGCTTCAAGCAACTTGCTCTTGCTTATCATAAATAATGTGCACTTCCAAATGTATCTGTTCTGATGTGGCCTCTGACACTTCTGAAATGTTTTTACACTTTTTTGTAGACAGATTTGGTTGTGCAAGATCTTCCATTGCACCACATCCTTACAACCCATCCATATCAGTCACCTGCTGTTTTTAACCAGTTTGAGACTGTGTCTCGTTCTGTTTTAAAAAAAAAAAGGTGAATTGAAACCTTCAGCTTGTCCTAAAAATGTCATCCCCTGCCCTGTTTTCTTAAAGATATCCTGGAGTCTATTGGGCCAAGCATGTCTTGTCTTGTCTTGTCTCAGCAATCTTACCCTCTAAATTTAAGCATTCAGTAGGGCAACCTTTTATTGACCTAATTTAGAACCCTCAGTACTGTCAAATTGTAGACCATTTTCTGTTTCCATTTCTTTCAAAACTTTTTGGAGAAAGTTATATTGATACAACTGCAATATTTTAGATAGAAATGAATATTCCAATTTGGAATTCCTGTCCTCCATAGATGTAGAAATTACATTGTCTGGAAGGTAAGATCAGGTTAAAGGCCAATTTATACTTCTGCAATGAGTCAATGCCAGGGCTCTGAAATCTCACGTGTTGAGCATGAGACACACGCGTTTTAACAAGTTAAAATGCCACACATGACATTTCTCATGCTGAGAAATTATTAACTTCACTTCACAGAAATTAATCCTACAAACGAGTCAAAAGCAGATTACGTTGCACTCCTACGGCTTTCATGAAGTAGCGACATATTGGCCAATCAGAAAACAGGATTTGTTTTTGCCGGGTGAGGTCTGAAATAGGTGTCAGCTACAAGTACACGTGCGCAGCAAACATAACCCATGCTTTAAATGGGAGACCCCAATATCGGTCATAAAGGCATTATAATCTGCCACAAACACTTAGAACAAACATCAGTCATAGACACACACACAGAATATATTTATTTATTTATTTTTAATTTTTTTTTTCATTCATTATCTGTTACCCTTATCCAGTTCAGGGTCATGGTGGGTCCAGAGCCTACACGGAATCATTGGGCGCAAGGCGGGAATACACCCTGGAAGGGGTGCCAGTCCTTCACAAGGCAACACACACACGCATACATTCACACACACACTCACACCTATGGACACTTTTGAGTCGCCATCCACCTACCAACGTGTGTTTTTGGACAGTGGGAGGAAACCAGAGCACCCGAAGGAAACCCACGTGTACACGGGGAGAACACACCAAACTCACAGACAGTCACTCCCACAGGTTGTGGGAGCAGGATTCGAACCCACAACCTCCAGGTCCGGCACGGTGGCGCAGCAGGTAGCAGTATATATATATATATATAAGGGAAGCTCAGGTTCCCCTAAAATGTCAAAACATTTTGTGATCAAATATATACTGTTTCGTGTACATGTCATTGAATAAATATGCACTATGCGCTGAGCGTCCACAGAGTTCAAAAGCGAAGCGCAGCGAAACGAGACGAGTCATTGGATAAATGCTGGGCTTTGTCCCGCCCATCGGATGCTCAGCGTCTCTGGGGGTCTATGGGGCAGTGGGCGGGCCTCGGCTGGCCTGGACGCTCAGCTTCTGCATGATGATTGGATGATCTGTCTGAGGCTGAATCCCTTTTTGATTAACAGTGAAATGAGCGAATCAGTGATCCTTTGGTGTAAAGATCCGTGGGAGCATTACATTTTCATTCTGTTCTGAGTTGAACCGGAGAATTTCTTAATCCTTTTAGCGGCATTTTCTTTGTTAAAAACGAGTAGCGACAAATCTAGCTTCTATTTCTGGTGGGTTTTTTTGTAGCTGCTTGTGTCTGGAGACTGACTTCTATCACTCTTTCTGACTTCTATCGCAGTTTCTGTCCAGCGGGTGCTGCTGAGCCCCTCCACCGTCACAAAGCACTCACAGGCGGACACACTTCACATGGGCCAAGGCCGTTTAAGCAGCCTAGCTCTGCTGGCCATTGAGAGGACACTAGTCAAGTTGGAAAAGACACCTTGTTGGTACGACAGGGTCACAGATCATTTTCTTGAAAAGGAACAGAGGGTAGAATTTACGTATAAATAAACCGACACATTTTATGATGTAGGCCGAAATTAAGCTTCCCCTCCTTGAAAGACAAGCATCCGCCACTGATATATATATCAGTAGCTAAATGTAAAATAAAGACCTTAAATATAGACAGTACACAAACACACACACACACACACACACACACATATATATATATATATATATATATATATATATATATATGTGTGTGTGTGTGTGTGTGTGTGTGTTTGTGTACTGTCTATATTTAAGGTCTTTATTTTACATTTAGCTATGTTTATTTACTGTGTGTATTTACTTATTGTTTGTGTAAGTGCCATTTGGTTTGCTGCTCAATTTCATTGGACATGTTCGTTGCATTGACAACAAAGGTGTCACGCAGGCCTCTCTGAACTCCAGATCCCAGAATTCATCAGACAATCACATGACACCGCACCGTTCTCACCAGAATTCTGTTCAGGAACACCTGTTTCTCTCTCTATTTAAGCTTCACTCACTCACCAGTCATTGCCGAGTATTGCGTGATTTATTTTCTAATACAAAGCGGTCTCTACTTACCTGTCTGTCTTGAATTCCAGTTACACACCTTATGCTTGTCTTTCGGTTTTCGTCCTTGTCCTGCCCCTTTGGATTTGTTTGCTTTCCGGTTCATGAACTCTGCCTGGCTTTTCGATTATTCTGTTGGATTATCTCTGAGGTACTGTTTGTTTCTGGTATTCGACCCGTGCTTGTTTTTGTTAACCCCTTGTGGATTGTTGTCAATAAACTCTTTATACTGTTAACCGCAAGTGTCTGCCTTCTGTCCGGTCGTGACAAAAGGCATCTAATCTTATATTTCTTCATTTAATTGGTCTGTTTTTGTTTAGAAAGGCATAGCTAAAACAATTTATTTGATATAGCATAATTTAGTGTAAAGCGGAGAGACAATGATGAGGCCCATTTCGGTATGTGTTTTTATTTGCTTCACTTGCTTTTTTTTTTGGTGGGGCACAACCTCAGACTTTCACCTCTGACCTTATTTGTTGGACATATATATATATATATATATATATATATAATAATTATTTTTTTTCTGATGTCATTCAAGCCTCCATCTAAATACAGCTTGTCCCAAATGCTGCAGCTCGTCTCTTAACAAGAACACATAATAGAAAACATACTTTTTCCATATTGGTTTCCCTTCATTAACTTTCTGTAGACTTTAGGATTGATTTTAAGATCTTATGTTTCTTTCTAAGTTTTTGAATGGGCAAGCTCCTATCTACCTCTCTAACCTGTTACAACCTTATGTTCCATCAAGGTCTCTCAGATTTGCTGATCAGCTTCTTCTGATTGTCCCTAAATCTAAGTTAAGGCATTGGAGAGAGGGTATTTGCAGTTAAACCCCTCAAACTGTGAAATGGTTTCTTGCTGCATTTTAGCCTGTCCTCAGTCTGTTTTTAAATTTTACCTTAAATCTTATTTTTTTTATTCTTTGGCTTTTGATTCTGTATGAGAGTTACTAATGTCTTTGTCATGTTATTCATACTGTTTTTTTTGTTGTTGTTATCTATATCTTCTTTTGCTTTTATGGTATTTTGTTGGACAGCACTTTGGACACTTGTGAACACTTTGTTTAAATGGGCTTTATAAATGAACTGATTAACATTTTGTTCTCTGGTTGATGAATAAGCATAAACACTGTCACTTGCAGATCCATTACAGAATATATTGTTTTAACAAGCATTTCAGGTGGCATTTTCATCCCCCAATTTGAGAGTCTAGAAATATTGAAGAGTCCAGAAGGTTTTGGTAACTTAGTGTAAGTCTAAGGAATAAAATTGGAAATAAAATCACAAGTGGATCTGGAAAGATTAGGTATTAGCCAAAAGTAACAAACATAGATGAAGAAATTTAGAAAGAGTAATACATATACATTTAAACATACATAACATCATCTTAACCAAAGTTAATATCAGGCCTAGTTGTATAAGCCTGATTATTTCTAGTCACACTTCACCCGCATGTACAGAGCTCTTGTTCCACGATCTTATGTCAAATCATGTGTAGGAAAGTTTTAAAGTATGTCCTGATTTCCAACACAATCAACTTCTCAAGTAATTATCAGTGGAGAAACAAGATTTCCATAAGTAAAATAAGCACCACAGAAATAAGCCTCACAAGACATACAAAACCACAGGAAATGTACTTTGTTTTTAATATTCAGTCACATTCAACAACTCCAAAATGAATTAAACAAAGATCGTTCATTCATTCATTGTTTGCAAGCACTTACCCAGTTCAGGGTGGTGGTGGGTCTGGAGCCTACCCGGAATCACTGGGCGCAATGCGGGAACACACCCTGGAGGGGCGTCAGTCCTTCACAGGGTGACACACACTCGCACATTCCGGCGTATATTTATATACGGGTGGCATGGTGGTGCAACAGGTAGTGTCACTGACACACAGCTCCAGGGACCATCTTTCCTCTGTCTATTTAAGCCTATTTAAACAGAAACTCGCCAGCTTTATTGAGTGTGTGACAGTGGAATATTTTTATGTAGGTTATTGATGTATTACGTGCTATGTCACTACAGAAAGGCACTATGTGTTTTCCATTCACTGAGTTTTTTCAAATTATGAAAATGGGCAAAAAACCTGAATGGAAATGGAAAAAAAAAATCACAATTTTTACCATCAGACAAGTGGAAAAGTTAGATTATCAAAATGACGAAATGTGAAAGAGTGATGGAAATGGGGGTGTGGGTTCTAAATTAACAATAACATATCAACTGGTTGGACATGACTGGAATGAGCCACTGTCCCTGGGACTGCAGATTTAAATAGACTTTAAATAGACTCCCAGACTCTCCTACCCTTTCTCTTCTCTTCACACTTTAGAATCATTGTTTTCATACCAACACCACCTGAGATTCATATTTTAGTGCATATGAACAACACTGTGCAAAGGTCAGAGACTACACAACATTTATTTCCTGGCAAAACATTAAGAACAAATTGTAAAGGACAAAAAAAACGCCCAAAATATAAACAATAAATCAGACTTTTTGATAAAAAGTTTGTTTTTGATATAGACTTCTGTAAAAATTCTGATCAAAGGAAAACCTAACTCAAGTCTCCTCATCTCCCATCTGATGTTTATTCACAAAGTGAAGTGGATGGAAACACAATTCATTTCTCTTTTTTTCTGCTGATATTTCTGTATTGCTCATCATATTTGTAACTAGATGACAGGTCAGGCCACTGGGAATTCCCTTTTCTCTCCTGCCATATTCAGTGGGGAAACCCGAGGCCAATCCTGTCACTTCCTTATCTGCTTCTCTTGCAGTCAATACTGGGAAACTGAAAGGCAGCACAAGCTCTGTAGGAGCTGTGCTGTTAAATCCCACAATATTAAAATATATATTCTAAAATGTGTGATAATGTAAGTTATAATTTGCTAGTACGGACCATGCCCGTAGAGGCTGAAATGGAGAGGGGAACTCAGAAATCTTTGGGGGAGAGTTCAGGGTGGCTTATGAATGCGTATAAAGCCGTTGGACTTGATAATGGCCAAACACGGCTCAGAATATGGGGATCAGCAGGAATAACCCAGCGCGGGGGAGTGAGCTGACGTAGTGAAGCAGTCCAGTCGAGATCCGTCTCCTGAACTAAATTAAGCGGAAATGACGTGAATTTGCGGGGTATATATAGGGCTGACGAGGAGTTTGGGCATGGTCTTACTCCCAAAATTATGTTATTAAATAACTTCAATTAAAATCATAAATAATAACTCTCTTCATATTTCTGGGTTATACCAGCAATGGCATTTTCTTCATTCTCAATGCATTTAGCATGTTTCTTATGGGGTTTTTTGGGGGCTTTTACAAATAAACGTGGTATAATTTGAGATAGCGTTTCCGCTTACTTTCTGCGGCACACATTTAAAGGCAAGTCCTGGGGAGTTGATTTAAACTGGCCACCTAGAGCCTGAAGCCTGCATGAATCACATGACCACCAAGTATTTTCAACTTACATTGACACAACTCTTTTCTATACTCTGTGTAACACTACCCTAACCATAACCTCCCACTTTCTGGTGTACACCTTTTATGCTCATCATGAATGTAACTTTCAAACAGCTGTCACAACAAGAATCTTAATAAATATTGATCATGCTTCTGAAAACACATAAATGCTTCTTGTTTATAAGTGTTTTGTGCAGCCTACAACTAGAGGGACTTCTGGTCAAACAGTGTCACTGATGCAAATCACTTAACAGATAAGAGCTTTTTGGTAAAGCACACCATTCTACTGTTTACTGAAAATGGAATGAGGCCTACAAAGAAAAAAACACAGTACCTACAGTCAAATATTGTTGAGGTTTTGAGGTTGTTCTACTGTCTCTGGCATTGGGTGCCAGATGTAATCTGAAGATTGCCAAAGGATTTTGAGTCAAAATGTAGGGCCCATTGTCAGAAAGCTGGGTCATGGGTCTTCCTGCAGGACAATGACCCCAAACCTGCCTTAGAAAGCACCCAGAAATGCATAGAAACAAAGAACTGGAGAGTTCTGAAGTGGCTAGCAATGACCAAATCTAAATCCCATTGAACACCTGTGGAAAAATCTTAAAATTGCTGTCGGGAAAAGGCACCTTCAAATATGAGAGACCTGGAGCAGTTTGAAAATTAAGAGTGGTCCAAAATTCCAGTTGAGAGGTGTAAGAAGCTTGCTGATTGTTATAGGAAACAACTGACTTCAGTTTTTTTTTCCAAAGTGTGTGCAACACTATATTAAGATGAGGGTGCCAATAATTTTGTCCAGCCCACTTTTGGAGTTTTGAATGAAATTATATGAACTTTTTCCCAATACACACAAAGGAAATAAACATGTGTAATTGCAATAATTTTCTGGGAGATATGCTTCAGGGGTGGCCATGATTGTATATTGCTATGATCCCGTCTGCTATTATAATTCAGATCAAGACTTCTCATGTCTGTTGATGTAACTCTAAGAGTGTCTAGTGTCTCCTTCTGATGATCGCCAGAGTGTGGAGCTATAAACTAACACTGCTCTCCATGTGACGTCACAGAGGAGGTAGAGCCTGTCTTTAGGGCTGTGAAAGGCAGTAACAAATCCTCAGGATTCATTAATAACACACACATTTACCAGCTCACAACGTCTAAAGAGAAGCAGAGGATCGACCCAGAAAAACATCAGGTACTGGAACACAATTCAGTTGTGAGATTTTTAGAAACTGACAGATATAATGAGCTACGTTTTACTTTATGGACTTTTATATTAACTTGCCCTACATTACTACATAAATTAAGCCTTTATTTAATTTAACCATTTCATTGGGTTACATTGATTAATTAATTTTTTTCAATTAACCCTTGGCTGCCATTTGTTAGGGATGCTTATCGTGTGCACATGGCTCAAGGCTGCAGCACTCTTTGTCAGCCCGTCTTTACTCCAAATCTAGTAGTGGTCCACAGATGGTAATAACTAATTTGTTTTACTCCGTTGTACATAAATATTGATGAATATTTTACAAAATGGATGAACCTATTTAGAATGGATGAGTGAGTGTAGTTGATCTAGTCCAAACACATTGTTAATTCCTAGCTTTTTTTATTTTGTCAGTATAATTTGTGCTTTATTGTTGTTCAGTTTATTGCTTGCAATTTGTGTTAGCTGTCATTTCACATTTTAGCTTGTAATTTTGTGTTAGTTTTGTTTTTTCGTGTGTTTGCTTTCTTATTTTGTCCTCTCATTAGGTTCCCTCTACTTTTCTCCTCTCTCTATTAGATAAGTTATGGAGATCGGAATAGTTCTGCTGGGGAAGAGGGGTGCTGGAAAGAGTTCCTCAGGGAACACTCTCCTGGGCGGGAAACCTTTCCACACAGAGCCCGGCTCAGAGGGAGTGACCCAGGCTTGTTCCATGAGCTCCAGCACTATAGATGGACACAGAATCTTTGTTGTGGACACTCCAGGGTGGACAGATTTCAGTCAGACTGACAGTGAAACCATACAGAAGATTTACAAATGCATTGAAATCTCAGACCCCGGGCCCCATGTGCTCCTCTTTGTACTGCCCATTGGTCGCTTCACCAAAGAAGAGGATGATACAGCCAAGCAGATCTTGGAGGTCTTTGGAGAAGAAGCTATCAAGCACACAATGGTGTTATTTACCAAAGGAGACGATCTGGAGGGAAAGACAATTGAGGAATACTTGGAAGATGCCCATCTAGGATTGAAGAATATCATTAGAATGTGTGGAGGAAGATACCATGTCTTTAATAACAGAGACAAAGACAATCATGAGCAAGTCTCCATTTTGCTGAAGAAGATCAAAGACATGGTGGAAAGAAATAAAGGAATATTTTTCACAAAAACTCAGGAGATGGTAGAAAAACAAACACAACTAAACATTCCCACAACAATTATAAATGAGGAATGGAATATTGAAATGAGAGATACAGACGTTTGTGTTAAAGGACGAAGTAAATGCAGAGAGAGAGAGGAAGGAAAATATCATGAAGATATACTTAGAATAGAGTCAGAGAGTGAGGAAGAGATTGAGCACAGACCTTATCTAGATGGAGATGGTGAGGGGACATCAGCAGTGTATCTGAATCAGGCCATAAACAATTCAAAACAAGAACACACATACTTAGAACATGGAGAACAATCCACAAGTCAAACGGAAAAATTAGAAAACCTTCGCAAGGAGCTGCAAAGGATGGAGCTTAAATTGCACGAGACTGTGAGAGAGCTGCAGGGATCTAGGAAGATTGTTTTAAAACAAAAACATGAAATGAATATAAAAATCTACAAGCTGGAAAAAGCAGACCTAGAACAGAAAATAGAAATTGAATATTTAAAGCTTAAAGTAGAAACTTCTGAGAAGCAGATGCAAGAAGCTCAGTGATAAAGGGGGAAGCAGGAGAGACAGAATCAAGATTATAAGTCATGAATTAAAGAGGCAAATTTTATATTACAGGAAAATACGAGTCTGGAGAATCAACTGATGTGAACTAAAGAAAAAAACTAAGAAGCATTAGTTCAATTCTGGTGTAGGGAATGTTTTTTATATATATACACAGGTGCAGGTCATAAAATTAGAAATTACAATATCATGAAAAAGTTGATTTATTTCAGAGATATTGAATTTGGGGTTTTCATTAGTTGTCAGTTATAATCATCAAATTAAAAGAAATAAACACCTGAAATATATCAATCTAGTATAATATGCAAGTTTCACTTTTTGAATGGAATTACTGAAATAAATCAACTTTTTCATGATATTCTAATTTTATGACCAGCACCTGCATGTGTATTTCTGTACTTAATAGCTTCTTTGATTATATTGGTGGTATAATTGCACGCTTGAGAAAAAGAAATGTCTGTTTAAAGATTTTTTAAATGTGTTGTATTACAGTCATAAGGTATAAAACAATAAATTACTTAATGAATTAAGGGACCTGGAGGTTGTGGGTTTGAGTCTTGCTCCGGGTGACTGTCTGTGAGGAGTTTGGTGTGTTCTCCCCGTGTCCGCATGGGTTTCCTCCGGGTGCCCCCTTCAGGGTGTATTCCTGCCTTGCACCCAATGATTCCAGATAGGGTCTTGACTCACTGCCACCATGAACTGAATAAGCGGTTACAAATAATGAATGAATAGATGGATGAGTGTGATGTTTGTGAATGTTCAGTAATGTACACAGAATGGCATCATGTCTGTAATTTGTTAAAACATATCCATTCAGTGCAAACACACCATCACTTGACTAAAACAGGAACACAATATTGGGTGTGTCTCAATTCAGGGGCTGCATCCTTCGAAGGATGCTTTTGTAGGCCGATTATGTCATGGCGGCACGACTAGGCTGTTCCATTTCTGAGGTTCCTTCATACGCGGCCAACAAATGTGTCCTTCTTTTCCCGAGAAACAAAGGATGCAACAGGACTATCCTTCACCAGCCGAGATGGTTCCCATGGTTCATTGTGTGCCGTGAGGATTTCATGATGTTGTAGCCTCAGTAGAGGAGTGAACAGGGTTTTAAACTTACTGTCCTTAATATCAAATTATTAATGATATAAATATTATAACATTTACCTTTGTTTAAGGAGTAAGGGGCAGTTTAATAAACTGCAGGAAAATGTATTGTTTATCTGTAAATGTACCCTTTTATCTCTTGTTTATCTCCTGCGGTGTTAAACAACACTGGCAAATACACAGTAGGTGGGCTGTAGGCATATCAGTCCAACACAGCAAAGAATTGGTTCTTCAAGTTGATGTTTGTAGTTCTGTGAAATGTGGCACAGATCTGCACAAATATAACATTAAGTGTTATAAGTGTCAGAGAAAATCATTTTTTATTTTTTTGAAAAAGAAAAGCATTTTATACAATAATAATTGTCAATTTTGGTGGAAAACATACAGATCTTTACACTACCAAAACTCTTCAAATGTAAACCTGTGTAAACTTGAAGAAATGAATTAGACACACAATGTAATGCAATTGCACAGCCTGAATTCTGAATTTGTGAATTCTGTAGGGGCTTGGACCTGTTGGGGCTATATCACTGCAAGTGGACATTATTTTATTATTAAATAATTACAAATAAATATATAGCCTATAGGCTTATGCTTATACTTATACATTTACTACTATTTAAAAAAAATCCAGCAATTCTTTTTAATGCGTTTATTTATAGAATTTTCAGATTACACATTCACATAACAATAATTCTAACAATGAATAAAATAAATACATAATAAACCAATAATTTAAAAAAGGGAAAATAAACAGCTACAGAGTCGTAACTAATGGTCCTGAATATTGGCTAGATATTCTAAAATGGCTTCCAAATTTCAAAATATTTTCCAGACTACCAGACAGCATAAATCTAAGTCTCTCTATATGTAACATTTTTGTAACTTTTGTAAGCCACATTTTAAATGAGTATGGTATACTGTTTCCACAATTTTAAAATAATCTTCTTAGCAATTATACCAAATTTAACAGCAGTTTGTGTACTGTTATCAAGATCTTCAAATGCTTTTGAAAAACCAAACAAAGATATTTCAGGATCAGGAGATAATATTAGATGATATATCTTTGAATATCAACCAAATATATCTTGCCAATAGCTATCAAGTTTAGGACATATCCAAAAATGGTGAGCCAGGGAACCTTCAGCACCCTTACATCTATCACATAATGGTGATATGGATGGGAATATGCGGATTAATTTTGTTTTAGAATAATACAGTCTATGTACAACATTAAATTGAAGAAGTTGATGCCTTGCATTAATTGAAGAAGACTTTCTTCCCAGTCAGTACTATCTACAATCTATTACAGTACAATCTATTTAAATAAGCAATTCTTTCTCCCATGAAGCCCTCAGGTAATCTGTAGTGTGATTTAGTTGTTTTGAGAAAATATTAACCAGGCATGAAACTAATTTTCTAGCCTCTGGGGGACCAGCCAAGATTTGCATAACTGAATGAAATGAACTGTATGAATTATACAATTATCTTTCTTCATTGTCAAAGAAGCCCTAGGTGTGTAAAAAAGAAGAACAGGGAGAGAGGAATCTTTGACCAAATCCTTTTCAATGACCACCCAAGAAGGTTTATTTAAAGAAGATCCTTCCTTATAACCAAACTGTCAATAAGTCAGAGCCCTGACATTAGCTGCCCAGTAATAATGTAAAAAACAGGGCAGCCCTAGTCCACCCAATGTCCTAGGTTTCTGTAAATGGGTTTTTGAAATCTTAACCCCCCATATAAAAGGCATAATGATTGAGTCCAATGATCTGAAAAAAATATTTGGGGATAAAAATAGGAACATTATGAAACAAAAGAGAAACCATTTAGATTGCATTCACACGTCCAATAATTGAAAGATACAGTATTCTCCATCTATCAATGTCCTGCTTAAGTTTATTAATTATTTCCAAAAAATTATGCTTAAATAGAACTTTGGGGTCCTTTGTAACTTCAATACCAAGATATTTTATTTTAACAGTGGAAATCTTAAATTGGAGGTAATTTAAAATCCTGGGGTTTAAAGTAGCTGAGAGAGCCATGAATTCACTCTTTCCCTAATTGATGGAATACCAGATATTTCACTAAAAGTGTTAATGAGGCTGAGCAGAGGAGGAATCGAGCGTAAACTATATCATCTGCGTATAGGGAAATTTTATGTTCAACATCCCCTAAAGTTATAGGCTTAATATTCTTATTTTCTCTAATGCTAATCGCTAAAGGTTCTATGGCGACAGAGGGGTGAAAGAGGGCACTCTTGACGTTTTCCTCTATAAAGAGGAAAATGGGCTGATAGCTGTAGTGTAATGATATAGTTCCATTCAACTTGGTCAACTGCCTTTTCAGCATTTGCCTTTCATAACAGCCTGTGAGGAGATTTTATGAAAATTATGGTATATGAAATTCATAAGTCGCCTAACATTAAAAAAGTAAAACCTATTAGGGACAAAGCCAGTCTGATCAGGATGACTAATAGAAGTAATATATCGATTCCATCTATTTGCTAATACTTTACTTTAATCTTCATATCAGTGTTGAATAATATGATTGGCCTGTGTGAGGAAAGTTCTACTTTACCTCTTCCAGATTTTAACAAGAGTGAAATATGCGCTTCATATAGAGTTTGGGGAAGTGTTCCAATTTCTGTAGAATGGATATACATTCTTAGTAAACACAGGGTAATCTGATTAGCAAACGTCTTATAGAGCTCAATTCCAAACCTGTCTGGCCCACACGCCCTAGAACTAGGAAAGGATTTAATTGAGTCAACGATTTCTTCAGGGGTCAGCTCAGAATACAAAGCTTTTTTTTTTGCTACTTCATCTAGTTCCAGTAATTTTTTTTTTGCTTTTGATTGGTACAATTTCTCATAATATTCTCTAAAACAATTATTTATTGCTGTTGGATCTGAGATTTATCTTCCTGAAGAAGATTTAATATGATGAATGACTTTGTTTGAATGAATTTCTAAGCTGACAAGCTAATAATCATTGTGGTTTATCTCCAAATTCAAAGTATCCATCCATTATCCACCGCTTATTCAAGTTCGGGTCACGGAGGAAGCAGTCAGAGTAAAGAAACCCAGACCTCCCTCTCCCCAGCCACTGTTTCCAGCTCCTCCGGGGGTATACCTATGCGTTCCCAGGCCGGTCCAGACATGTAGTCTCTCCAACATGTTCTGGGTCTTCCCTGAGGCCTCCTCCCATTGGACATGCCCGAAACACCTCACCAGGAAGCCGTCCAGGAGGCCACCAATTCAAAGTTGTTCTGTTTAACTTTTAGGATCTGATCACATTCCTGCCTTGAAAGAATTGTATTATATTCATATATTTAATTAAGTATTTTTTCTAAAGTTTGTTTGCTCTCTGAGTTTCTATATGATATTTTCAATTTTGTTATCTCAGATTCAATCTCTCTCAGATGACATTGCTGGAACTTTTTTAAAGACACCTCATAAGAGACAATGTGCTCTCGTATAAGTACTATAAATATTTCCCATAAAATTGAATTTGAGACTTTAGGCGTATCATTGAGTTCCAGAAATTCTGATATTTTAGTGGAAATAAACTGGCAGAAAGCATCATCTGACAGTAAGCTTTGATGAAGCCGGCAAACATATTACCTTTGTGGCATTCCAAAATCAAGCGTCATTGACACTGGATCATGATCTGAAAACAAAATGCTATGATATTTACAATGAATAACATTCGATAATAATCTTGCATTCAGCAGAAAAAAAATCAATATGAGAATACGTTTTATGCATTTGTGAAAAGAAAGAATAATATCTGTCAGATGGATGGAGGTTGCTCCAAATATCTACTAAATTATTAGAAATTATCAAATTAAAATGTAAAACAATTGATAAATTGGAAAGGCTCCACAATTTAGATGATGATCTATCTAAATGCTTATCCATCACAGTATTGAAGTCCCAATCTACAATCAAATAAGCCTCAGTTAAATCTGGCAAAACATCAAAAGCCTTCCAAAAACATTCTACACTATCAAAGTTAGGACCATAGAAATTGAACAGAGTGACATGCCTCTTATGAATATATCCAGTTACTATAATATATCAACCGTGAGGGTCAGTTATAGAAGAAATGTGGTCAAATTGTAGAGACTTTTTAATTATAATGGCAACTCCCCAGGCTTTGTTAGAATATGTACAAACCGGATTCCAAATAATAATAAGTTAGATTTATATAGCGCTTTTCTAATACCCAATGTCGCTTTACACAAAGAGGAGGGGGAGGAAAAAAAAAAGATAATAATAATTATAATAATAAAAATAAAAATATAGAGGAATACACTTATGCCTGCAGAGTGCAGAAGTACTGAGAGAAGAGATAGGTCTTTAGCTGGGTTTTAAAGGCAGAAAATGAAGAGCAGAGACGAAGACTTTGTGGTAATGAATTCCAGAGCTTGGGTGCCATCACGTTGAATGATCTACCACCAGCGGTAACCAATTTAAATTTTGGTACTGACAAAAGACTGCTCTCAGAGGACCTCAGTGATCTTGTAGGACAGTAGGAGTGTAAAAGTTCAGAAAGGTAGGCTGGCACCAGACCGTGCAGAGCTTTGTATGTGAGCAGAAGAACTTTAAACTGAATACAGAGTGAGACAGGTAACCAGTGGAGCTGATGAAGAACAGGGGTGAAATGAGCTGATTTTTTAGAATAAGAGAGGACCCGAGCAGCAGAGTTCTGAACACATTGAAGGGAGTGTATGGTCGTAGAAGGAAGGCCAATGAAGAGAGAATTACAGTAGTCTAAACGGCAGGAAATGAAAGCATGGACCAGAATTTCAGCGTCCTTAACAGAAAGCAGGGGACGAAGGCGAGCAATATTACGTAGATGGAAGAAGGATGTTTTGGTTAGGGCCTTAATATGAGGTTTGAAGGACAGGGGGGAGTCAAGAAGTACACCTAAATTTTGAACAACTGGAGAGGTTTTTATAGCCTCACCATCAAAGTTAAGTGTGATATCAGAGATTTTTGAAAGAGTGAACTTGGGGCCAGTGAGCAAGACTTCAGTTTTTTCTGTGTTGAGTTTCAAAAAGTTGGCGTGCAACCAGTGTCTCAGATCCTGAACACAGGAAATAATGGCAGAGGGGGGCAGAGTGGAGGTATTTTTGGTGCTCACATATATTTGAGCGTCATCTGCATAACAATGATATTTAAGACCATGGCTGTGGATGATCTGACCAAGTGGCAGCATGTATATGATGAATAGTATAGGGCCTAGGACTGAACCTTGGGGAACACCTTGTGTAACAGTACTAGGGGAAGATCTGTGTGTACCAAGAGCAACAAAGTGAGATCTATTGGTAAAGTAAGAGATGAACCAGGAAAGTGCTGTGTCAGTTATGCCAATAGCTGAGAGACGAGTGATGAGTATGCTGTGATTAACAGTGTCGAATGCTGCACTCAAATCTAAGAGAAGAAGGATACTGTGTGCACCAGAATCAGTAGCGAGTAGGATATCGTTTAAAACCCGCAAAAGGGCTGTCTCAGTACTGTGTTTTGTGCGGAAGCCAGACTGAAAAGGCTCAAAAAGATTATTGTCCATCAGGAATCACTCTAACTGAATGGCCACCACCCTTTCTAACAGCTTAGCTAAAAAGGGGAGGTTAGAAATAGGTCGAAAATTATCAAGGTTGTCTGTGTTCAGACCAGGTTTTTTGAGAATGGGTGTGATGGCAGATGTTTTAAGGCCTATGGGGACATAAACTGAGGCAAGAGACATATTAACGAGATGGGAAATGGGGCTGTATATGATGGCGGAATATTTTTTAAGAAGTGGGGTAGGAGCAGCATCAAGGAGACAGGTACAAGCGTTGGAATTAACTATAAGCTCTGATATAAGCTCTGGATCAATGGGAGAGAAATTAGCCAGGGGTTTATGAGCTGGGCTCAAATGGAAACAATGCTCAGGTGAAGAAGGAGATGAGAGGAGCTGATGGTAGATTTTAGCAATCTTGTCAGTAAAAAATCTATGGAAAACTTCACATTGGTCAGCAGTGTTAAAGTTCTTGATTGTTTGTGGCTGAATGTGTCACGCCTTCGTCTCGTCACCTCTGTTTTCCCCGGTCATGTGCTCTTTTAGCACATGGCTATGTTTTGTTTATGTTCTTATCTCCGCCCTTGACCCGCCTATGTTCCACCTTCTCGTCTGTGTCATGTGTTAACCCGTCCTCCTCGTTATCTGTCCAGATGCGTCTCGTCTATGTTGTGTATTTAAGTCCCCTTCCATCACTTCCTGTTGTCGTTCATTTCATATTGTATTGTGTTATTACCCAGTCAAGTCGTTTTGTTGTCCTTTCTAGTCATGTCATGTTGTTTCTTTGTTTTGTATTGTCTGTTCCCTAGTTTTGTCTTTTAGTGTATTACCTGTCTCAAGTAGTTTATAATCCCCGTCTTGTTGTTTCCTTTATAGCTTGTCTGTGTGTTGTTATATATTTTGTTATATTAAAACTCTCCGAGTTCTAGCAAGTGCATCCGCCTCTGTCAGTCCGCCCCGTGATCCGTGACAGAATGAGTTCACTAACAGTAGCGAAAAGTGTTTTGGGCTTGTTACCAGAATTATTAATAAGAGATGGAATGTGTGCCGAACGGGCAGATTTTAAAGCAGTATTATAAGAAATCATGTGGTCAGTATATGCCATTAAGTGCACAGTAAGACCAGAATTCTTGAAGCGGCGCTCCAGACGCCTACCAGTGGTTTTTAAAGCACAGAGTTCAGGAGTGAACCAAGGGGAGGAGCGACCAGCAGGGACCTGTCTAGTCTTTAAGGGAGCCAATTGGTCTAGTACATCAGAAACAGTGTCATTAAAGAGAGTCAGAATTTCATCGGGACAGGACAGCCGGGAAATAGAAGAAAGTGCAGAAGACTGAAGAAGGGCGGAAAAAGATTGAGGTTCGATAGCTTTGATATTACGGAAGGAAACGGTATATTTACTGCACAGGCGTGAAACAGAGATGTTAACAGATGCTTCAACAAGCTTGTGGTCAGAAACACCAACAATAGAGCCAGAGACAGAGGTAACAGGTAGACCAGAAGAACAAATTAAATCCAATGTATGGCCATGTGAGTGTGTGGGAAAATCAACATGTTGTGTCAAGCTAAAGCAGTCCAACAGAGACTCAAATTCAGTTGTCAATGAACAGATAGTATCAACATGGATGTTAAAATCCCCTAGCATGAGCTGGACATGCAGAACTGGCCAAGGTGAGTATCTCACAGAGTTCTGTGAAGAAGTCAGAGGATGTCTTTGGTGGGCGATAGATTAACAGAAACAGCACAGGGGTTGAGCTGACCAGTTTCAGAGCTATGTATTCAAATGATTTTACCTCATGAAACTCACAGAGACATACATTAAGTGAATCATCAAGAATTACAGGGAGACCACCCCCCTTCCCCTGTGGCCTGGGCTTGGCTAAATACCTAAAACCACTAGGAGTCAACAAATTAAGATGGAAATGATCACCAGGTTTTTGCCATGTCTCTGTGAGGAAAAATACACTGATGTGGTTCACAACCATGAGATCATTAAGTAAAGGAGCTTTATCTGTGATAGAGCGGGAGTTAAGTAGTCCAAGTTTAAGTCTGTGTGACGTGTTGGAGCAGTGCAACGATGGCAGTGGGGTGGCTCGTTGGAAAGACCGGAGAACGTCAGCGTTGATTCCTCGAGAGCTGTACAGAGATGCGAAGCGCTGATTCCGCCCACTAGACCATATGACAGGAATAGCAGAGTCCGAAGAACGATACGCCGTAAGTCGAGGTCTGGAGGAGCGATGAATGTAGCGTGGGCGTCGGGTTAAGTTGGGACACTAGACAAATTGTGAATAAAAACTGAATGCAATGATGTGGAGATGGCAAATGTCAATATTTTATTCGTAATAGAACATAGATGACAGATCAAAAGTTTAATCTGAGTAAATGTAACATTTTAAAGGAAATGTTTCACAGTGTCAACAAATCAGACCAGAGAGGACAAGGAAGAGGAAGGTGACAGTTGAACATTTAGAAGTTTGAACAGTTAGAAGCCTGTATTAGACATGAATGGGAGAGCATTCCTATTTCTAAACTTGAGAAACTGGTCTCCTCTGTCCCCAGACGTCTGTTTAGTGTTGTAAGAAGAAGGGGGGATGCCACACAGTGGTAAAAAATGGCTTTGTCCCAACTTTTTTGGGATTTGTTGATGCCATGAAATTTTGAAACAACATATTTTCCTTTAAAATGATACATTCTCTCAGTTTAAACTTTTGATCTGTGACTTGTGTTCTATTCTGAATAAAATATTAGATGTTGGCACCTCCACATCATTGCATTCAGTTCATTCATTATCTGTAACCGCTTATCCAATTCAGGGTCGCGGTGGGCCCAGAGCCTACCTGGAATCATTGGGCACAAGGCAGAAATACACCCTGGAGGGGGCGCCAGTCCTTCACAGGGCAACACAGACACTCACACACATTGACTCACACACTCACACCTACGGACACTTTTGAGTTGCCAATCCACCTACCAACGTGGGTTTTGGACTGTGGGAGGAAACCGGAGCACCTGGAGGAAACCCACACGGACACGAGGAGAACACACCAACTCCTCACAGACAGTCACCTGCAGCAAACTTTCAGTACCAACCCATGAGCCATGAGAGACATGACATGTGACCTTACATATCCGGAGATGGACAGGGAGCATGTCGCTGATGGTGCCTTCCGGCACAACTTCCTGGAGTATTGCAGACGCGGGCCTTGTAGGTTGACACAGCCGTCGGGGCTGGTGGCGTTCTGAAGGTCTCTGTGGGGATTCTTCGTCTCTGACCTGCCACCTTGTGAGAGACAGTCTAAGCAGGTCTCCCCTGGGGCCTCATCTCAGAAGGTCATTCTGAGGGGGCTTGTGGCCGTCCTCTTTGTGGCGTTGTCATCCTTTTGAGGGTCAGAGGTCTAAGGTTTTCTTCAGGCTCTGAGTGTGGCGTTGAAATTTCGTTAGGGTTAAACTATAGCTTTTCTTAATCTGTAGTTTCTATCTGGACCACGCTTTAGAGGCCCAAGCTGTTTAAGAAAGCCATGAGTCTGATGCCTGCAGAGTCATTTCAAAAACTCAGGTCATTTTATTCTTTAGCCTTGAAAAAGGCTAAAAGAGATAACGCCCCAAGTGTCTGGAGCCTTGAAGTGAAGAGTCGAACAGCGGAGAAAAAGGGGAAGAAGCCTGTGTCATTTGGCGCCACAGGTTTTTAACCAGAGTTTAGAAAACCCACCCTGAATACATGATTCGTCCTCAATGAGGGAGAATTGGAGCTTTTCTTGCTCCTGATTGGCTGTTTCCTGTACCTTGGTAGTGGCATCACATAGAATTTATGACAGTTGACAAGACAAAGACTTGACCATCCCTGGTGAGTGAATATCCCAGGATTCTGAATCATACTTTGCAATATAAAAGATTATATATTAACACAAAGTAATATCATTAAGAAAAAGACAACCATGTTCTGTATAATTATTAACCAACTAAACACATAGTATGTGGCTACCTTGGTTCTGCATAAATTCATATAAAACAAAAATGACTTTAAACACATGTAAATTAGTTCCACCTATTTTGATTGTTAAAACAGGATTAATTTCAAACAGTTGTACACATATGTAACTAATTTTTTAACCATTTTTTAAATTTTTTGTTTAAATCTGTTAAACTTCAACTTTCCAAGACTCTGTCATAAACTTTCCTTGAAAGGACCTACAGTGTCAGTTTTATGAATCTGACACAGACAGCCAGGCACCAATTTGGGGTCAGTTCTTTCTGAAAAGCTTATCTTCAAATTCCAATCTTGTTTGGTGTGTCTCCGAAGCGAACTAAAGTTTGGGTATATCAAATACTCTCGGAAAGTCACAATTTCTTATTAGAAATTAATACACATTCATCATATCCACTACAGTGATAACCTAGCTGTTTGTGCCAGTGACGCTTTTAAAAAATATAAAAACAATGAGACCTGTATAGAGTGTCCAAAGATTAACACAACATAAAACAGAAATAAAGTTTACAAACAAGAATAAACTCCCCCTACCCCTCCCAAAAACCCACTCTCCCTGCATAAACTCTGGGGAAACTGTATCCAAAATAGTGACTATACTAAACAATACCAAACTTATCTGCAGTAAGGTTAAATGAAGCAACTCAACAACCCCTCCAAATTAAATTAAAGAATGAAATGTCAATATCTAAATAATCTGCGGTGGAATAATATCAGGGGGTTAGGGAACCACAAAGATGAAATATAGAGTAATCAGAAAAAGAAAAATTATCGGAGGGACAAATAGTGATTCCCTACCTATATAAGGCCATTATTTTACAGTTACAGCGTGTGTCACACCCTGGCCCTGTCCTATCTGTTTTCCCCACCATGTGCTTATGTAACACATGGCTCTGTTTGTTGTTGTTCCTGTCTCCGCCCTAGTCCTGCCTCTGCCCAATCATTGTCTCCAGGTGTTCCTCATTTGTCCTGTTCTTATATACCCCTGTGTTTTGAGTGCTCCTTTGTCTGGTGTTGTGTGTGTGTAGATGTGTGTTTCTGTGCTGCTGTGTCTTTCTGTTTACATGTATCTACCCTGGTTCATGGTTGTTTGCTGTCTGTTTTTGATTCGTTCTGTTCAGGTTAGTCCTGTCTCTATTCACCCTGTATTACCCATGTTTATTTTGTTTTCATTTTGTTAATAAATTCCTTGTGTGTACGTCCACCTCCCTTGTCTGTCCTGCCCAGCTGTAACAGTGTGACAATTCAGGGATCTTCCTTAGAGTTCTTTGCAAGTAGTTAACTGAGGAACACTTCAGCCTCTTGTGGGGAGGTGAACAAACTTTGTACAGTTGACGCAGGGTGCCATTTTTTTGTGAGGGGAAGGCATAGGGATGAGCATCCACAGCAGTTTCTGAGGAGAGAGTGCAAGCTGAGAAGTTGGAGGTGGGCAGTATGGCCGCAAAGCTATGGGATTGGGACGAAGGTCTGTGGCATGAGAGAGGAGGGCTGTAAAGGAAGAGGCAGGATGCAGCAAAACCATGAGGGGAAGAGGATTAGGATGAAGGTCCACATCAGGAAAGAAGGTGTGCTGTAAAGGAAGAGGCGGGGTGCGGGAAAGCCGCAAAGGAGAGGATTAGGACATGGCCTGTAACGGCACCCGGGAAGACGATGAGCTGGAAAGTCAGAGACTCGGAGTAGTGCAGCAGCAAGAAGTGGGGGATGAAGGTCCACCGAAGCACCTAAAAACAGAGCAGGAGCTAGAAGCTGTAGAGTGTGAGCAGCATGGCAGCACAGAGGAGGGTCCGGTACGATAGTCTAAAGCAGCATCTGAAAAGAGTATAAACTGGAAGCCGGAGGGTGGGAGAAGCACATCAGCAGAGGAGTCAGGATGAGGGTCTGCAGCAGCACCTAAATAGAAAAATGAGAATTGTAATGTTAGAGGCAGGGTATGGCATGGCCACAAATTGAAGAGGTTGGGATGAGCGTCCATGAAGTATGCAAGCTGCTGATGTAGAAGCTGGGAGAATGAGACGATCAGATGAGAGCGAATCTTCGGTGAGGAAGCTGTGCAGCAAGGAGACTGCATAGAATGCCCAGAGCGCCAGGCAGGAGGCAGGCCCGCAACAGCAAACTCTACAGGGGGTGCGAGCTGGAAAGTAGGAGGCGTAGAGCAGCAGCAGGGGTAGAGGGTGGAAAGAAAATTAATCCGCAATGAGGAAGCCATGCAGTGAGAAGACCGCATCGAGAAAAAGGGGAGGGGTGGGATGATGCGTAGAAAAAAGGGGAGGTGTGGGATGATAAAGGGAGGGGTGGGATGAGAGATAAGAGAGAGGATAAGAGAGAACGAAACGAACTTGGAGGGCTGTGTTTAAATGGGTGCAATGCTGTCAATCAAGGCAGTGTTCAGATTGAAAGAGGAGCCGATTTGGAATGGAGGTTTAAACATGCTGCCTGCTTTCTTTTCCAACATTTCAGATAGGACCATCTTGGCAAGCAGTGTAGGTAAACTACTGCCCTGGAGATGTGCAAAAATATTGCAGATTCCATTATCCATTTCAGCTCAGATAATTATATTATTATCAAAACAGCCCTCTAAGGCAGCGGTCCCCAAGCACCGGGTCGCGACCCGGTACCGGGCCGTGGGCCATTAGGTACCGGGCCACACAGAACGTTTGATTTTTTTTTTTAATTGATTATCAGTCTAAACGTTGATGTTTTATTTTGAAAAGTGACTTCTGTGCGGGATAGACGCATACATGCGTAACCCACGGATGGCGAAAGAATGGATCTGCGACCCATTTGTAAACAAACCTGGTGAATGGAGCCTGTCCGTGCTAGAAGAGGATCAACTGCTGGACATTGCAAATGACGGTGGCCTTAAAAGTATGTTTCAAACAACAACTGTGCCAGTGTTCTGGGTTAAAATCGAGGCAGAATAACCCTGAGATTGCCCAGAATGCATTGAAAGCCCTGCTTCCATTTCCAACCACCTATCTTTGTGAAGCAGGATTTTCTGTAGTGACCGCAACCAAAACGAAACTACGGAAAAGACTGAACGTACGGAACACACTTCGGATGTCACTGTCTCCCATTATTCTGCGATGGGACCGGCTTGTTGCAGAGAAACATGCTCAGGGCTCTCACTAATTGACATTATTATTATTATTTGATTGACGTGTCCACCCTTTTATATAGAAATGACCAGTATTGTCACTTGAATCAAGTTTAGTTTTTTATTATAATTATTTCTTATTAGAAAGGATTTTCATTCTAAAATAAATATTTTCGTTTACAGAGATGTTGTTGATTATTAATTTATGAACAAAAGGTTGTTTATTGTCTGTTGATGTTTGCATTTGACATAAGACCACTTTGGATGATTTATTATTAGATTACGTCATTAACGATTATCGAGCAAGGCCTGAGCATATGAAGGCCGGTCCGTGAAAAATTTTTTCTTAGATGAAACCGGTCCGTGGTGCAAAAAAGGTTGGGGACCGCTGCTCTAAGGCACCGACCTGTGAGACAGCAAAGACTATAAGACATTGAGGCTAATGTCTCCTGCTTAGACACAACCAGAAAGGGTAACAGGAGGATGAAGAATGCTCCAGCAGGGGGCATTGTGTCGGAGATAGAAGGTTGTGACGTCATCACATTGCTGCCCAGGGGCTCCTTACCGGCAGACGGGTTTCTCTCTTTAGCTGAGTGAACGAAGTACGCCATTGTTTCGGAGCACGTTGCTGGAACGCTGAGGCTTTTCTGCCGGAGAGGAAGAATTGGGAGTCTCAAGGCGCTGTAGAGCTCGTAGCTGTGGAGCAGCAGCCATGACAACGGTAGATTTGCGTTCCCCAAAACACGAGGCAGTCCCGTAGCAGCGTAGCGGAGATGAAGATAGGGGGAGGCTCGAAGCCTTGTGCCAGCGTCGGTGGCAGATGCGGGGTTGGGGGGGCGGGGTGTGGGGGGAATGCCGAATGCAGCGGGAGGAGAAGCAGGAGAACAGAGCACCAATCCGGAATGGGTAAGACAGCAGAGCATAGAACAGTTGAAGCGGTTGCAGGCGTGACAACGGCCGTACGTACCTTCAGATACCGGGCAGTCCCATAGCTGTTTGGCAGGAGCGAGTTTAAAACAGGAGGCTCGGTGGGCTTGATAAAGGCCGAACGCGGCTCCAAATATGGGGATCAGCAGGAATGACCCAGCGCGGAGGAGCGAGCTGACGTCGTGAAGCAGTCGAGTCGACATCCATCTCCTGAACTAAATGAGGCGAGTTTGTCTGACGCAGAAATGATGTGAATTTGCAGGGTATATATAGGGCTGAGATGAGGAGTTCGGGCGTGGTCCTACTCCCAAAATTATGTCATTACATAACTTCACTTAATGCCTGTCAAACATGGAGATTAGCAGAATTAATTAAATAATTAATTATTAATACATTCATAATTAATTATCATTGACTCCGCTATGTAATGCTTAGGCCACCGCAACGTGTGCATAACAATTTCCACTACAATAGGTTGTTAAGTTTGTTTGGTAGATACAGGGGCAACAGTTTCAGTAATCAAAGCCAATTAATTAAATGTGCCATGATAAAACACCAGACCCGACACCAGACTCATATGCTGCAGCAGGCCCACAGTTAAACGTCTCTGTCTGTTGAAATACGACCGGAACAAATGCGTTGCACTGCGTATGTGTGTGAAAACAGTGATCATGTATATGAATCTGAATTTTTGGAGAGAGCTCCAAGAACACACGCATACAGAGTTCTGCTACAGATGATTGTCAGGGTAAAAAGGGTGGTTCAGTTAGCACCACAGCCAGGTTTGATGGATTACACCCTGGCAACATTGCCAAATTTAACTTAATTTAACTAGCCTCCAAGCACCCAGTTTTGAAACAAGTGCCTGAAACACTGTGCGCAAATGGGAAAAACGTCCACAACAGAAGGCAGAATTGGTATGTTTAGAATTGCTTTTGCAAAAATGTGTGCAGTTTTTTAGTTTGCTGAATGTAACAAAAAATGTAAAATAAGGACTTCTACATCTTCAGTGAAGGAAGATTGTTTGCATAGTTTTTCTTTAAATTAGTGATGCACTATATATTATTTGGAATTATTTATTATTTATATTTATCAGCCAGATATTGGATATTGGCCCAAAGAACTCAATATCGGTGTATCCCTACTTTAATTTTTTTTCTCCAATATAAATTATGTAGGCGGCACGGTGGCACAGTGGTTAGTGTCGCTGTCACACAGCTCCAGGGACCTGGAGGTTGTGTGTTCGATTCCCGCTCTGGGTGACTGTCTCTGAGAAGTTGGTGTGTTCTCCCCGTGTCCGTGTGGGTTTCCTCCAGGTGCTCCGGTTTCCTCACACAGTCCAAAAACCCATGTTGGTAGGTGGATTGGCGACTCAAAAGTGTCCGTAGGTGTGATTGTGTGAGTGAATGTGTCTGTGTTGCCCTGTGAAGGACTGGCGCCCCCTCCAGGGTGTATGCCTTGTGCCCAATGATTCCAGGTAGGCTCTGGACCCACCGCGACCCTGAACTGGATAAGCGGTTACAGATAATGAAGGAATGAATGAATAAATTATGTAGATGTGATCAGCATGTGGGTTATTGGCTTGCCCTCTTCCTTAAACTTCTGAAAGAGTTGCTGTTGAAATGCTGTTTTCTAAAGAGCTACAAATAGAGCAATTCGGAATGGACTTGATGATTACGTCACTGACAGCTGCACATGCATTGTGGTGGCAGTAAAACAGCATACACAAGCGGCGTGAAACAGGCGAGATATACAAAAAGGGACAAAATATGTCGTGTTCTGCTGTTGGATGCCAGAATCAAAATGTAGAAGCAAATTATCTTCATTTTTATAAAATCTTTGAAGACACCCTTTGAGGCAAAACTCAAACTGATGGATAGATGGACTGATGAAAATATCCAGAATTCTCTCCTCTGCAGTGCACATTTCATATCAGGCAAGTTTTTTTTATTTTATATTACACAGCAAAATCAATGATGTACCTTATAACAACAAAATAGTGAAAGCAGCAACAGCAAAGCTGGCATTCTTAGCTGTTTCATAACGTGAAATACCATAGGCAGTACGTCGGACCGTGAAACACAAAAGTATCCATCAAGTCTTGGTATTCAATATCCTGGACATTGTAGGAATAGAGAGATGTTTTAGCTTGAGTATTTCTTTTATATACATGCTGGGTTTTTCCACAAGCTATTTAAAGATGTTTGGCCATTAAATTGGTTCCTTGACTCACATACTCAACAGTGAGTACAGGTCAGGAAACCTCACCCTGTTACTAAGAGTTAGCTTATTATTGCAGGACGGCCCATCTTTTACTTGTAAGCTAATATAATAACTGGAGAAAGCATCCGGATTAGCCATATTTCCATTGGCCCACACTTGACACCACTATGCTCATTGTGACATTCTGCCACCAATTAAGCTCCACCCACAAATCATGTCATTTTAACAAGAATTAATGTTTTTAACAAAAAGTATTCAGCATCTCTAGAAATTTTTAATATTTTGTGTGAACTTAAGACTTGATTTAGATCTGATTTTCTATGAAGGATTAACAGCTATGGATTTTAAATGTAATTATGTTGGATTAAATGGATGTTTTAGTAGACAGAATGATTTTTAAGTTATATCAGCTACACAACTCTGTTAGAAAAAGCCAGAATAACATTTACTGAAGAAAGGAATTCCATTTATTTAAAAAGTGATTTTTGTAGAACTCCTTTGATGTATATTTCATGCAACTATATCTTTCCATTATAACTGTATGATCACATGTTAACCTGACCATAGTCTCAACATGTCAGGCTTGGTAAACAAGAGAGATGCTCACGGGTGTTTAGCAGGAAGAGATTTACTTCAAAGATGTGCAAAGCACACCGTAAAGAGAAGGCAGACACAGCAAAAGGGACAATCCAAAGAATAGTGAGGTACAGGCTGAGGTCAAAAACACAATGTACTAAACAATAGCAGTCCGGATCCAAAAACACAGAGTCAAGAAGAACGTAAGGTAGGGTCATACACGGTTTGGCTTTTATTAATAAGGTTCGCTCGTCATGTGACCATCTTTTGAACCCTGGGATGTGAAGTCCTCGGAGTCATTCACAGACTCAAGTGGTACTGCATCCTGAACTGAGGGAGGAGGCGAGACGTCCACAGAGACAGGCGTGACAGTACCCCCCCCCCCAAGGAGTCCGGCGCAGTCGGAGGATGAGGTTGACCAGGACGATTCGCACCGGAACGAGCAGGTAAGCCCCCCTGAACCCCTGAAGAGTCAAGAAGGTGTTGAACGGAAGAACTCCTCCCAGGACGACCCCCAGAACGTCGAGCAGTAGGAACCCTGCCCGTGCCAAGTGGTTGAGACCTGGGGCGTCCTCTAGGACGAGGGGCTGGTTTGTCAGGATGGAGATGGTGGAACTCCAACACCAAGGCAGGATCCAGGACATCATGGGCAGGAACCCAACTCCTCTCCTCCGGACCATAACCCTCCCAGTCTACCAGGTATTGCAGTTGACCTCTCTTCCTCCTGGAGTCCAGCAACCTACAAACCTGGTACACCGGGACTCCATCCACAACCACCGGAGACGGAGGTGCCTCGCCTGGTATCACCTCGTCCAAAGGACCTGGAACCACAGGCTTTAGAAGGGATACATGAAAAGACAGTGAAACTTTATACTGTTTGGGTAGATCCAACTTATATGTAACTGCATGAATCCTTTCCATAACCTTAAATGGGCCGATATACTTAGGAGTCAATTTCTTACAACCCCCTTCAGATCTGAAGTCCCGCGTTGAAAGTCAGACCCGATCTCCAGGCTGATAGAGTGGAGTATCATTTCTATGGCGATCAGCAAAGTTCTTATATCTGTTTAGTACCCTTTCAATGTGTTGGTGAGTAGATTCCCAGACCTCTTCACTCCTTTTCATCCAGCTGTCTACAGCTGGGACTTCGATAGTCACCGCTGTCCAGTGCATGATATGAGGTTGATAACCCAAAATACACTCAAATGGAGTGATACCCGTTGTTGAATTTACTAGGGAATTCTGTGCCATTTCAGCCCAGGGGAGAAAACGAGCCCACTCTAACTGGTTCTTGTGGCAATATAATCTAAGGAATTTACCCAGTTCCTGGTTCACTCTTTCACATTGTCCATTGGACTGAGGATGATAGCCAGAAGTTAAGCTTACATTGACCCCCAGATGTTCAAAGAATGCTGCCCACACATGGGAAGTAAATTGTGGGCCTCGGTCTGATACAATGTCCTCAGGGATTCCAAACAGTCTAAACACATAATTGAACAGGGCTTCTGCAGTTTCAAATGCTGTAGATATCTGAGAAAATGGAATAAATCTCACAGCTCTTGAGAATCTATCTACGACCGTTAACACGGTGGTGAATTGCTGTGAAGGAGGTAAATCAGTGACAAAGTCAACTGCTATATGAGACCATGGGCGGTTAGGAACAGGTAATGGAAGCAATTTTCCAGCAGGCAAAGTCTTTGGGGTCTTGCATTGTGCGCAGACTGTACAAGACGCAACAACATGATGAATATCCGCTGACATGTTTTCCCACCAATATCTAGCTTTTACCAATTCTTGAGTACGTGTCTCCCCTGGGTGACCAGAGGTAAGTGAAGAATGAGCCCAAGTGATTAAATAGTCTCTGAATTCAGTAGGGACATATTTCTTGTTAATGGGACACTGAGAGGGAATGCTCAGGGATTCTTAAGCCTTATCAATTTTCTCATCTACTTCCCATCTAACCGCAGCCACTACCACCCCAGGTGACAGTATCTCCTCCGTTTGCTTCTCCATGTCCTCTGCAGTAACAAATTGTCTAGACAAATTATCAGCTTTAGTGTTACGTGAACCCGGGCAGTATGTAATGTTGAATTGAAAGCGCGAAAAGAAAAGTGACCAACAAGCTTGATGGGGATTGAGTTTTTTAGCATTACGTAAGTATTCTAGATTTTTATGATCAGTTAAAACTATGAATGGATGTAGTGCCCCTTCCAACCAGTGACGCCATTCCTCGAGAGCCAATTTAATGGCTAATAATTTCCTGTCCCCTATACCATAGTTTCTTTCTGTAGAAGTTAATTTGTGGGAATAAAAGGCTATGGGATGTAGTTTCTTAGTAAGATCTGAATGTTGGGAGAGAACCGCTCCAATACCTACATCGGAAGCATCTACTTCCACAACGAAAGGCATTTTCGGATTAGGGTGATGTAGAATTCGTGCTTTAGTAAAAGCCTATTTAAGTCTCTGGAACGCAATGTTAGCTTAACTGTTCCACTGGAGTTTTCTAGGGGACCATTTAAGTAGTGAAGTCAAAGGAGCAGCTAGTGTGCTATAATCTCTAATAAAGCGGCGGTAGAAATTAGCGAACCCCAAAAATCGTTGAAGACCCTTTATAGTAGTGGGAACTGGCCAGTTAATAACAGCGTCTACTTTGTTGTCGTCCATTACTACCCCTTGACTACTAATTATATAGCCCAAGAAAGAGATTCTTGGTACATGGAACTCACATTTCTCTCCTTTTACATATAATTGATTGTCTAACAATTTATGGAGAACTTGACGGAAATGTTGAACATGAGTTTTAAGGTCTGGCGAATAAATCAGAATATCATCTAAATATGCAATAACGAATTTTCCCAGCATATCTCTCAGTACATCGTTGATAAAGGATTGGAAGACAGAAGGCTCTATTGCCAAACCAAAAGGCATCACTATATATTCATAATGTCCATTACTAATTGAAAAAGCGGTCTTCCATTCATCTCCCTCCTTGATTCTTATCAAATTATAAGCACTATGGAGGTCTAATTTAGTAAAAACCTTTGCTCCCCTAATCTGTTCCAAAGCTTCAGGTACTAATGGTAATGGGTATGGATATCTTTTGGTTATTTGATTTAGACCTCTATAGTCGATGCATGGTCTTAAACCCCCATCTTTCTTCTCCACAAAGAAGAATCCCGCTGATACGGGTGAAGTATCACGAATGAAACCCTGGTGTAACACTTCCTTTATGTATTCCTTCATAGCTTGGTTTTCGGTTTGTGTGAGAGGATAAATCCGAGCCTTAGGAAGATTAGCTCCCTCTATGAGGTCTATAGTACAATCGTAGGAACGATGTGGAGGAAGTGACATGGCCTTTAACTTGCTGAACACTTCAATAATATCTCTATACTCATGAGGAATGTCACATCTTGTACTAATATCAGGGCTCTCAATAGAGGTTGAATGAATATTAATTTGTGGTCTTGACAGACAATGTTTGAAACAGTGTGGAGACCAAGACAAAACCTCCCTTTCCGACCAAGAGATAACTGGATTATGTTTCATTAACCATGGCAACCCCAAAATAACAGGATAGTCCGAAGAGTCTATAACAAATTAACTGATTGGAGTAGGATACTTGGATGCCTGATGAGTGAAAGAAGCAGGTGCTGGAAACGCCCTGTTGCGATGTGGCTGGGAGGTCTTTCCAATATTGCGAGGTTTTCGAGTACTTAAAGGATGGTCGAGACGAATAGCCAAGTCGAATAATCCCTCCAATGTGAGGTCTTCGTCCCTACAGGCTAACTCCGACTGGATGTCCTCGTTAAGTCCTTTACGAAACACAATGAGTAATGCGGGTTCATTCCAGCCGCTACCAGCAGCGAGAATACATAATTAGCCACGGATCTGCAGCCTTGACGAATTTTAGCGATTAGTTCGCCATTAGATCTCCCCTCATTAGGACGATCAAAAACAGTTTTAAAGTCTTTTTCAAATCTATCGTAAGAGAGACTCTGTACATTATGCAAAAAGGCCGTAGCCCAATCAAGGGCTTTACCAGTCAACCGAGATACTAAAAATGATATACGCGCGAAATCAGAGCATGGAGGGGAGCTATTAAAATATAACGAGCACTGCAACAAAAACCCCTTACATTTGTCCATAGAACCATCATATTTCTCCGGTTTACTCACGCTATAGGGAGATGATGGAACAGAAGAAGGTACAACTTCATTGGAGGTTGATGGAGGTTCGAGCAAAGGGGCAGGAGGTAGCTGGTGAACAAGACCTTTTAGATATTCAGAAATAACCGCCATTTTCTCTTGTTGCTGGCTCTGTTGTTGCCTCAATAGAGTTACAGACTCCGATAATTGCTGCAATATAGAGTGATGTTGTCCTAACAACTGTCCTTGGTTACCGATAGCAGTTGTTAAGTCACCAGAACCCGCCGTCTGCATTTTAAGGGCGAAGTATTCTGTCAGGCTTGGTAAACAAGGGAGACGCTTGCAGGTGTTTAGCAGGAAGAGATTTACTTCAAAGATGGGGAAAAAAGCACACCGTAAAGAGAAGGCAGACACAGCAAAAGGGACAATTCAAAGAATAGTGAGGTACAGGCTGAGGTCAAAAACACAATGTACTAAACAATAGCAGTCCGGATCCAAAAACACAGAGTCAAGAAGAACGTAATGTAGGGTCATACACGGTTTGGCTTTCATTAATAAGGTTCGCTCGGTATGTAACAGAAAGGTTAGCAATACTTCGCAAGTAGTAAATGTAACAGCCTGGGTTTATATAGTCAGTGAGTGATTATGATTAAAACAGAACAGCTGTGAGTTAAAACTCAGGTGACCCGGAGCGCACGAAAGAGTTCCTATTGGTTGGTCATGTGACCATCTGTTAAACCCTGGGAAGTGAAGTCCTCGGAGTCATTCACAGACTCAAGTGGTACTGCGTTCTGAACTGAGGAGGCGAGACGTCCACAGAGACAGGCGTGACACAACATAAGAATTTAGTTTCATGGGATGAATTAAGGTGTCCACTCAACAAATTAACTTTTATTAAGTTAAAAGAAAATATAACTAGTTATAATGACTTAAGGCAAATGTTTAATAATCTTCCTAAATTTGGTTAACTTAATACTTTAAGGCAGTTTTTTCCTTTTTTTTTACAGTATATCTGCTTGTTTGTTCATTTATTTATTTGTTTATTTATTAAATAATATGGATCACCACAAAATCACTGTTCTCTTTTGTATGTTGGACATATTTTAATAAAATGTAAAAACAATAAATGTGTCAGATTTTTTTAAATAATTCATAGTTTTATGATTAAAAAAAGTAAATTTTAATTTAAAAAGTTCATATTTTCCCATACACAGCTGTGGTATGTTTTCTGTACTGTTCAACTCATTGATTTGTGCACACACACAAACCATAGTTGTGTAAAGGTTTCAGTTCCTCCTGAAGATTTGGTTATGGGCCAAGGGAAAATATGACATCGGATTAATACAATCTTCTCAACCTATTGTAATTACACCTAAAAGTGACTACTGAGGGCGGCACGGTGGCGCAGCAGGTAGTGTCGCAGTCACACAGCTCCAGGGGCCTGGAGGTTGTGGGTTCGATTCCCACTCCGGGTGACTGTCTGTGAGGAGTTGGTGTGTTCTCCCCGTGTCCGCGTGGGTTTCCTCCGGGTGCTCCGGTTTCCTCCCACAGTCCAAAAACACACGTTGCAGGTGGATTGGCGACTCGAAAGTGTCCCTAGGTGTGAATGTGTGTGTGTGTGTGTGTCTGTGTTGCCCTGTGAAGGACTGGCGTCCCCTCCAGGGTGTATTCCCGCCTTGCGCCCAATGATTCCAGGTAGGCTCTGGACCCCCCGCGACCCTAAATTGGATAAGCGGTTACAGATAATGGATGGAGTGACTACTGACCGAAATATGCAACCCAGAGGTTCCACATCTGCACACAAGTATTCATTATTTTTTCAGTATTCCAATGCACCCAGAAATCCAGTACTAGTTTGCGTTTTATTTTAAGGGTAAACTATGATTGCCTCAGGGTTATACAGAATCACCAACCATTTTTAATGCAGCCCTTAAGGCTGATTTGGTGGATCTTTTTCCCCAGGGAAGCACATTTCATCAGTATGTAGATTATTTGTTGGTGTGTTTGCCTGATGCTGAAGCATGTTGTGAGGATACTGTGGCATGCTTCCTTCCTTTTCGAGGCATGTGTCTTATTTAGGCCATGGTATTTCTGCAGGAGGGAAATCATTGTATTCACCCAGAGTACAGGCAGTCTGTAAAATACCCAAACCCTTTGCTAACCGACAACTAACTGATTTTTATTTTTTTTTTTGGGTATGACATGATTTACTACACTGAAATCAGTGGTGGTGGGGGTCCTATCATCCTCTATTACATGGTACAGTTTCTGCAGTGCTCCACACAGACTAACAAAGACAGAGGCTCTTTTCTCCTTCTTAAAGGTCAATGAAGCTTCATGGTGATTTCAATGCTATAATTTTAAGGTAAGAATATTATGCAAGGTTCCTTTAAACATATACAATAATTACAGAGTGAGGGTTTGAAGAAGAGTTCTACTGGATTGAACTGTACTTTCACTTGCTCATGCCGGGCAATTGTGGCTCTGGATTTTATGTTCCTTCCAGTGGCGAATGCTGGTCTTTCAAGGAGGGGAAGCTCAATTTCGGCCTACATCATAAAATGTGTCGGTTTATTTATACGTAAATTCTACCCTCTGTTCCTTTTCAAGAAAATGATCTGTGACCCTATCGTACCAACAAGGCGTCTTTTCCAGGGACATGACTAGTGTCCTCTCAAAGGCCAGCAGAGCTAGGCTGCTTAAACGCCCTTGGCCCATGTGAAGTGTGTCCGCCTGTGAGTGCTTTGTGACGGTGGAGGGGCTCAGCAGCATCCGCTGGACAGAAACTGCGATAGAAGTCAGAAAGAGTGATAGAAGTCAGTCTCCAAACACAAGCAGCTACAAAAAACCCCACCAGAAATAGAAGCTTGATTTGTCACTAGTCAGCATTATGTCTTGCAGAGAATTAGATCAAGTTAAAGTTTTCCACTCAGGATGCACATTGACTTGTCTGTAAGACTTCCCTTAATCTAACTAAAGACATTTACAGCTAAGCACTTTCTCTCCCCAACGGGCATTCCCAGGTCATGTTCTGCACTGCATGTAAAAGGCCCTCTAAGGTCGAGTATTCAAGCACAGAATGTTCTGTGTATTAATAACCATGTATTGATTGCAGTGTATAATAATCATTTCAGATTGTACAGTGTCAGTTTACTTTTACTCATTATATTGTTAGTTTGTATTATTCCATCAATTATGTTTTTTTCATACTTCCCTACATTCTGTTAACTGCCTTTCAAAAGCCTTGCCACCTTCCTCACCTTTGTTGGACACCCATAGAATATGTTTTGGCTGTAAAACTGGTAAGAACCGTTATGTGCACTGTATTCGTTTTCTTGGTAAGTTCATTAAACTTGACTGAAAAACATTTTCTTCCTCAGTACTGTGAGAAAAAGAGGGCGCCTCCTTTGTTTTCTGCTCACATTCCTTAGTCAGAGGCTTAGAATTCCATAGATTGTCAAAACTGTTTGTGAGTTTTTAGCAGTAGAACAGGCGTTGAGTCTGAGCCTCCATCCTCATTTAAGAAAGGCCAACAATACCTCAGAACAATGGCATGGAACTATTCTGCAAATGACATGAATTCAGATAACATATTTCCAGTAAAACAAACAGAAAGAGGAATGACTTCTATGATTGGACTGATAGAGTTCCAAAGGGCATGCTCTGAGAAAAGCTCAGAGAAAGATGTTGTACCTCACATGCTATATCTGAGACATTCTGCTTTAAAGATGGATTTCTGGATGAGCTACTTTTAGATTCCATAAGAACTCATTACCCGTAAATTAATAAATGACATGCCATTTCATGAATTCAATAACATGATAGTATATGATAAATGATAAAAGAACTAAACAAAATCATCAGTGCACCTCCTGTTCATCCTAGAGGTCCTGGATGGAGCTTCATCACTTCAGAGAATGCCACTGCAGGGGTGACTAAATCCTTAGAATAGTCATGGATACCTGAGCTCAGCTGTGGCTACATAAGTGTATCTTTTTCTATTGGTCAGTCCTTTTTTATGGAAATGAGCCAATTGTGTAAACCTAAATAAACCCTAATAAATGTTTGCAGCTTTAAAGTGTCAGAAGTCTCTAATTAGATGTCTGTAATCATTTAGGTACTCTTTTTTTCCAATTGTTGTGTTAACATTTATTGATTAAATTGAGCAAATACCCATTAGATTCTATTAAATGCCAGTTTCAGGTCAATAATCCAGTTCATAGAATTTACTGTCTGTGGGACTCAGCCATATGCTACAAATGTGGCAGATACAGATTAGGATCAAGACCACTGGAATATTTCTTTAAGAGGATGATTGAAGGGTAGGAAGGAACCAGAGGCGATTGATCTAAAACTCCAAGGGAAGCTCAGCTTCCCCCAAAACGTCAAAAAATAAGAGATCAAATATATACTGTTGTGTGTACATGTCATTGAATAAATATGCACTACAACGCACTCAACTTTTGTTCAGAATCGGCTTCTTATCACTGGTAAAGACGTGGCTTTCCTCTCAATCATTCCCTTCACAGTACTTTAAACAGTGTTCAAAAGCGAAGCAGCGAAGTGCAGCGAAACGAGATGAGTGATTGGATAAATGCTGGGCCTTGTCCCGCCCATCTGATGCTCAGCGTCTCTGGGGGTCTATGGGGCAGTGGGCGGGCCTCGGCTGGCCCAGACACTCAGCTTCCGCATGATGATTGGATGATCTGTCTGAGGCTGGATCCCTTTTTGATTGACAGCAAAATGAGCGAATCAGCGATCCTTTGGTGTAAAGATCCGTGGGAGCATTAAATTCTCATTCTGTTCTGAGTTGAACCAGACTTTCTAAATCCTCTTAGCGGCATTTTCTTTGTTAAAAATGACTAGGGAGAAGTGAGAGGGCAGTAGCTAATGAAAGATGTATGGCCTAATAGTCCAATTTTGGAAGCAAATGACTGAATAAACTAGAGATTGGAGACCATTTCTGACTCTGTGCTCTTTTTTTTCTGATTTCTCCTTGGGCATAAGAATCTCCTTCCTTGTAGCATAACGATTTGGGGGCTCGTTCGGGATATCTCGTATGTCTGGGTGTCACCATGCAGAAAAGTAAGTCAGATTGAAATGCCCATTACAGCCAACCACCAGATGCCTCCGATGTGGGGAGGTAGCTCCGCTGCGGGTCCACCGTCGCCACTGATATTGGACTGAAACAGGACACGAAACTGGACAGGTGGAAACACAGACCCAGTCGGAAACAAGTAGCTGGCAAAGACTCATTGGTTGGTCACAGTGGTCGTGGATGGGGTTGAGCACAAGGAAATGCAGGATGGAACTCAGGCTGTTTTGCCTTCGAACAGCATGATCATTTCATAAGGGACTGTGAGGCAGGGCCTGACAAGACCATGAGCAGATAAGTGAACAACTTTGATTATTAACTCAAAGTAGAATAAAAAAGAAATGCCTAGAATAAAGCTGACAGTGACAGGAATAGGAGTTATATTTGTAGTGGATTCAGGGGCAACTACATCTACTCTCAGAGCCTCATACTTCCCAATTAGACCTCAGCTTACACACAAAGCAATTACTCAAAAGGTGCATCTGGCACCAAAGTCATAGATTTTGTAACAGAGCCTTTAAAATATTCTTTGCGAACAGGAGAATAATTCTTGAACGCATTTTTGTTTTCTGAGGTTTGGGCAAGGGTTTAATGTGTAAATTGAGTATTTCTCTGTGGTCTTCAGCAGAAGGCATCAAGGACTGTGTGGAGGATCCAGTGAATTATATCATAGGAAAGCAGGCAAGTGGCTTCCCCCTGTGTGTGTGTGTTTTTTTTTTTTTTTTGCATGTTTCAGGTCATCAAACAAATTTTGCGAAATGAGGACCATGCCTGAGGTAAGCAGGGCAAGGAAGCACTCTTCTGCTAGTGAAGAGTAAAGCTGGACCCCCTTGCCTAGGGGGTGGTGGAGGGGTGGGAATTTCGTCACGAGAATCTGAGGAGAGAGGAGTGGTTTTATATGGTGCATAATGGTGAAGAGGAGGAGTCTGGGCGTGGTCCTTCTCCCAAACTTAAGTTATTTCATGACTCCATTTTGCGAAGTGAGAACCACACATGATGTAAGCAGGGTAAGGAAAGGGACCTCAGAAGGACTTGGGCTGGAGTTCTGGGCAGCTTCTGCAAGTGAAGAGTGAATCTGGACCCCAAAAGCTCCGGCTCAGAGAGATGCAAGTTTCTCCTGTGCTAGTTTGAGATCAATGATTTAGGAATGTATGTAGCTGTGGTATGCCTGAGAGGACCAGCGCCCGAGGAGTTGAGAAACCGTTGAGGAAGCGAATGTGATGGAGATGAGTATGGAACCAGTGTTGAGATAGGACGGACATGGATTCTGTGATGAAGAGTGGGTCTGTTGGTTGAGCATTCTGGGAATTTCTAAGATTGATGCACTGCAAGAGGGTTTTGTAGGGACTGAGTGGAGAATTTAATTTAAAAGATGTAGATGGGTAGTTTTTTACTGAGTTGATTAAAGGATGGTGAGATCTGACATGAGGGGGTAAATAAATACACTGGATGTTACTGATGGAGTCGTGAATTCTGAAATTCTGAGAAAGATAATAGAATGTCTCAAGTGATTGGTGGTCTCTGAGATGGAAGATTCACTCTTCGGATTACTTTGAGTAGAAGAGTAATCTGAGAGTGATTGGAGGAAGAATGAGCTGTACCAGTTATGAGTTTTGTGAAGACGTTTATTGTGGCTAAATATACTCTTAATGTGGAGCAACGGATAGAGTATTGTGTGTGAATTAGGTATTGATTAAATGAATGGTTGCAGAATTGTCGGAGTGAACTAGAATCGTGTTTCTTGTCCATTCCCCCAAACAAGTGCTGCAGTGAAAATGGGGTAAAGTTCCCAAAGAGCAGAAGACTTGGTTTTGGCCAAATTGCACAGGCCAGCGAGAACAAACCAATGCGGCGCACACAGGTTGTTTACCTCAGAGGGAGGCCAGATACAAAGAAAAAGGTCAGCTTTGAGGGTGGTGTGAGTGAAGTGAACACGGCATTCCCTCAAAACATTTTGGCGCTCAGTGACAGTCCAGTCCGTGATGCTGGAGGAGTGAGATTTAATAGAGGAAGCATGAGGATGCAGGCGATGCGTTGTCGAGCAGTTGGGAAGAACGTCTCAGGCAGAGAGACCGGCCGTGGGAAGCTGGGGAGGCAGGCGAAGATTGGCGGTACAGCTGAGAACCAGAGTGCGGTAAATGGCAGCGACTGTGCCAGGAAGACGATCTTGAGGCGGTAACTGCAGGAGTAGCAGGGACAGAGACAACCGATCTCACACGTGGAGTAGAACAAGGAGGAATTAGTTGGCTATCCGAGAAGTGTTCGGTGTCCGAAGCAGTGATGGTGAGGTTCATGGTGGAAGAGAAGACGCAGCTGAACAGGAAACAGCGTAGTCTTTGCGAATTTGGTCACGAGAATCTGAGGAGACAGGACTGGTTTTATATGGCGCATAATGGTGAAGAGGAGGAGTCTGGGCATGGTCCTTCTCCCAAACTTGTTATTTCATAACTCCATTTAAATATTAGTCAACGACAACACAAAATGCAGTTTTTAAATGAAGGTTTTTATTATTAAGGGAGAAAAAAAATCCAAACCTACATGGCCCTATGTGAAAAAGTGTTTGCCCTCTAAACTTAATAACTGGTTGGGCCACCCTTAGAAGCACCAACATCAATCAAGCGTTTGCGGGAACTTGTAATGAGTCTTTCACAGCACTGTGGTGGAATTTTGACCCACTCATCTTTGCAGAGTTGTTATAGTTCAACCACCTTGGAGGATTTTCGAGCATGAACCGCCTTTTTATAGTCATGCCACAGCATCTCAATAGGATTCAGGTCAGGACTGTGAATAGGCCATTCCAAGTTCTTCACTTTGTTTTTCTTCAGCCATTCAGAGGTGGACTTTCTGGTGTGCTATGGATCATTGTCCTGCTGCAGAAACCAAGTTTGTTTCAACTTGAGGTCACAAACAGATGGCTGGACATTCTGCTTAGGATTTTTGGTAGACAGCGGAGTTCATGGTTCCATTTTTCACAGCAAGTCTTCCAGGTCCTGAAGCAGCAAAACAGCCCTAAACCATCACAATACCACCACCATATTTTACTGTAGGTATGATGTATTTTTTTCTGAAATGCAGTGTTAATTTTACACCAGATGTAATGGGACAAACACCTTCCAAAAAGTTTAACTTTTGTCTCGACAGTCCACAGAGTATTTTCCCAAAGCTCTTGGGGATCATCAAAATGTTTTCTGGCAAAACTGAAATGAGCCTTAATGTTCTTTTTGCTTAGCAGTGGTTTCTTTCTTTCTGTCTCTTTCTTATGGAGGAGTCATGAACGCTGACCTTACCTGAGGCAAGTGAGGCCTGCGATTCTTTGGGTGTTGTTGTGGGTTCTTTTATGACCTCTTGGATGAGTCGTCGCTGTGCTCTTGTGGTAAATTTGGTCGGCCGGCCACTACTGGGAAGGTTCACCACTGTTCCACATTTTTGCCGTTTGTAGATAATGGCTCTCACTGTCGTTCGCTGGAGTCCCAAATGTTTAGAAATGGCTTTATAACATTTTCCAGACTGACAATTACTTTCTTTCTCATTTGTTCCAGAGTTTCTTTGGATCTTGGCATGATGTCTACTTTTTGAAGATCTTTTGGTCTACTTCACTTTGTCACTCAGGTCCTATTTAAGTGATTTCTTGATTGAGAACAGGTGTGGCAGTAATCAGGCCTGGGTGTGGCTAGAGAAATTGAACTCAGATGTGATAAACCACAGTTATGTTTTAACTAAGGGGCAAACACTTTTTTCACACAGGGCCATGTAGGTTTGGATTTTATTTTCTCCCTTAATAATAAAACCCTTCATTTAAAACTGCATTTTGTGTTTACTTGTGTTGTCTTTGACTATTATTTAAATTTGTTTGATGATCTGGAACATTTAAGAGTGACAAACATGCAAAAAAATAAGAAATCATGAAAAGAGCAAACACTTTGTCACACCACTGTTAAATTGTTTTTTTTTGTGTGTGTGTGTGTGTGGGAGAAGAAAAAAAGGTTTGCCACTCCTTAATAGATTTTCTCACAACTACAAATTTCACTTGCACAGGTGCTCAGGGGTTTTGCACGAGACATACCTCCATAGAGGATCTCCATTGCACTGTGTATGTGCATGAAGCACCTGATAAAGTGCTCAAAGCGAAATGGAATTTGATGGTTGTAGGAGATGTGATCATGTAGGAAATGTGCAAAAAAAGTGAAAACTCTGTTCTGCACTGTTCAACTCATTGATTCGCGCACACACACAAACCATAGCTGTGTAAAGGTTTCAGTTCCTCCTGAAGATTTGGGTATGGGCCAAGGGAAAATATGACATCGGATTAATACAATCCTCCCAACCCATTGTAGTTACACCTAAAAGCGACTATTGACAGAAAAACGCAATCCAGAGGTTCCACATCTGCATACGAATATGCATTTTCAGTATTCCAATGCACCCAGAAATCCAGTACTGGTTTGCCTTTTCATTTAAGGGTAAACTATGATTGCCTCAGGGTTATACAGAATTACCAACCATTTTTAATGCAGCCCTTAAGGCTGATTTGGTGGATCTTTTTTCCCCAGTGAAGCACATTTCATCAGTATGTAGATTATTTGTTGGTGTGTTTGCCTGATGCTGAAGCATGTTGTGAGGATACTGTGGCATTGTTGTGCTTCCTTCCTTTTCGATGCATGTGTCTTATTTAGGCCATGCTATTTCTGCAGGATGGAAATCATTGTCTTCACCCCGAGAACAGGCAGTCTGTAAAATGCTCAAACCCTTTGCTAACTGGTAACTAACTGATTTTTTTTTGTATGACATGTTTTACTACACTGAAATGAGTGGTGGTGGGTGGTGGGGGTCCTATCATCCTCTATTACATGGTACAGTTTCTGCAGTGGTCCACACAGACTAACAAAGACAGAGGCTCTTTTCTCCTTCTCCTTTTCTCATATGGTCAGTGAAGCTTCATGGTGATTTCAAAGCTATAATTTTAAGGTAAGAATATTATGCAAGGTTCCTTTAAACATATACAATAATTACAGAGTGAGGGTTTGAAGAAGAGTTCTACTGGATTGAACTGTACATTCACTTGCTAATGGTAGGCAATTGTGGCTCTGGATTTTATGTTCCTTCTTACCCTTCAATCATCCTCTTAAAGAAATATTCCAGTGGTCTTGATCCTAATCTGTATCTGCCACATTTGTAGCATATGGCTGAGTCCCACAGACAGTAAATTCTATGAACTGGATTATTGACCTGAAACTGGCATTTAATAGAATCTAATGGGTCAATTGAATCAGTAAATGTTAACACAACAATTGGAAAAAAAGAGTACCTAAATGGTTACAGACATCTAATTAGAGACTTCTGACACTTTAAAGCTGCAACCATTGATTACACAGGTTTACACAATTGGCTCATTTCCATAAAAAAGGACTGACCAATAGGAAAAGATACACTTATGTAGCCACAGCTGAGCTCAGGTATTCATGACTATTCTAAGGGTTTAGTCACCCCTGCAGTGGCATTCTCTGAAGTGATGAAGTTCCATCCAGGACCTCTAGGATGAACAGGAGGTGCACTGATGATTTTGTTTAGTTCTTTTATCATTTATCATATACTATTATGTTATTGAATTCATGAAATGGCATGTCATTTATTAATTTACGGGTAATGAGTTCTTATGGAATCTAAAAGTAGCTCATCCAGAAATCCATCTTTAAAGCAGAATGTCTCAGATATAGCATGTGAGGTACAACATCTTTCTCTGAGCTTTTCTCAGAGCATGCCCTTTAGAACTCTATCAGTCCAATCATAGAAGTCATTCCTCTTTCTGTTTGTTTTACTGGAAATATGTTATCTGAATTCATGTCATTTGCAGAATAGTTCCATGCCATTGTTCTGAGGTATTATTGGCCTTTCTTAAATGAGGATGGAGGCTCAGACTCAACGCCTGTTTTACTGCTAAAAACTCACAAACAGTTTTGACAATCTATGGAATTCTAAGCCTCTGACTAAGGAATGTGAGCAGAAAACAAAGGAGGTGCCCTCTTTTTCTCACAGTAATGAGGAAGAAAATGTTTTTCAGTCATGTTTAATGAATTTTCCAAGAAAATGAATACAGTGCACATAACGGTTTTTACCAGTTTTACAGCCAAAACATATTCTATGGATGTCCAACGAAGGTGAGGAAGGTGGCAAGGCTTTTGAAAGGCAGTTAACAGAATGTAAGGAAGTATGAAAAAAAAACATAATGGATGGAATAATACAAACTAACAATATAATAATGAGTAATGGTAAACTGACACTGTACAATATGAAATGATTATTATACACTGCAGTCAATATATGGTTATTATTACACAGAACATGCTGTGCTTGAATACGTGACTTTAGTGGGTCTTTTACATGCAGTGCAGAACATGACCTGGGAATGCCAGTTGGGGAGAGAAAGTGCTTAGCTGTAAATGTCTTTAGTTAGATTCAGGGAAGTCTTACAGACAAGTCAATGTGCATCCTGAGTGGAAAACTTTAACTTGATCTAATTCTCTGCAAGACATAATGCTGACTAGGGAGAAGTGAGAGGGCAGTAGGTAACGAAAGATGTATGGCCTAATAGTCCAATTTTGGAAGCAAATGACTGAACAAAACTAGAGATTGGAGACCATTTCTGACTCTGTGCTCTTTTTTCTGATTTCTCCTTGGGCATAAGGATCTCCTTCCTGGTAGCATAACGATTTGGGGGCTCATTCGGGATATCTCATATGTCTGGGTGTCACCAAGCAGAGAAGCAAGTCAGACTGAAATGCCCATTACAGCCAACCACCAGAAGCTTCCGATGTGGGGAGGTAGCTCTGCTGCGGGTCCACCCAACGCCACTGATATTGGACTGAAACAGGACACCAGGTGGAAACAGAGACCCAGCCGGAAACAAGAAGTAGCTGGCAAAGACCCATTGGTTAGTCACAGTGGTCGTGGATGGGGTCGAGCACAAGGAAATGCAGGATGGAACTCTGGCTGTTTTGCCTTCGAACAGCATGATCACTTCATAAGGGACTGTGAGGCAGGGCCCGACAAGACCATGAGCACATAAGTGAACAATTTTGGTTATTAACCTTCTTGACTCTAACCAATCCAGCTTCAAGAGTGGCCACTCGACGGAAACTGCACTTCTGTCAGTAATGGAAGCGCTTAAATATGCCAAAGCAACAGGTCAGTCCTCAGTTCTCATCCTGCTTTACCTATCAGCAGCATTTGATACAGTCAACCATCACATCTTACTAAACAAACTTACTGACATGGGCTTCAAGAACAATGCACTCTCCTGGTTTGTGTCTTATCTCACTGGACGATCCTTCAATGTGTCATGGCTTGGACAAACATCAGCACGACATCACCTCACCACAGGTGTGCCCCAAGTCTCAGTGCTAGGTCCCCTCCTCTTTGCCTTGTACAACACCTCTCTAGGCCCAATCACACGGCTTCTCCTATCACTGCTATGCAGATGACACACAGCTCTATTTATCCTTTCTTCCAGGTGACACTTCAGTGGCAACTCGAATCTCTGACTGTCTCTCTGACATATCTACATGGATGAAGGAACATCACCTCCAATTGAATTTATCCAAAACGGAACTGCTGGTCCTCCCAGCCAAGCAAGCTATTCTCCACAACATCAGCATCAAGCTAGAGTCCCTATCAGTGGCTCCCACCAAGGTTGTAAGAAACCTGGGTGTCATGGTTGATGACCAGCTGACCTTTGCAGATCATGTTACCGATGTAGCTCGATTGTGCCGCTTCTCCCTTTTCAACATAAGGAAGATTAGGCCATACCTAACTCAACATGCAACACAGCTCCTTGTTCAGATGTTAGTAATCTCCCGTCTTGACTATTGCAATGCCCTCATGACAGGTCATCCGGCCTGTGCTGTGAGACCACTACAGATGATCCAGAATGCTGTAGCACGTCTGGTTTTCAACCAGCCTAAAAGAGCACATGTCACACCCCTATTAGTTGAGCTGCATTGGCTACCCTTAGCTGCTCGCATCAAATTTAAATCACTAATGATGGCCTTCAGAGTATTCACTGGCTCTGCTCCCATCTACCTCAATAGACTCTTAAAACCATGTGTTAGCGCCCACCCTCTCCGTTCCTCAAAGGAGCACCAACTAACACAGCCAACCCCCCGTACAGGTCAGTCGAGGATATTTCCTCCCATAGTCCAAAAACACACGTTGGTAGGTGGATTGGCGACTCGAGAGTGTCCGTAGGTGTGAGTGTGTGAGTGAATGTGTGTGTGTCTGTGTTGCCCTGTGAAGGACTGGCACCGCCTTCAGGGTGTATTCCCGCCTTGCGCCCAATGATTCCAAGTAGGCTCTGGACCCACCGTGACCCTGAACTGGAAAAGTGGTTACAGATAATGAATGACAGATGAATGTAGTTTGAATGTTAGATTCTCTTTTGTAAGTCGCTTTGGATAAAAGTGTCTGCCAAATGCATAAATGTAATGTATAATGTAAATGGAGTTATGAAATAACTTAAGTTTGGGAGAAGGACCATGCCCAGACTCCTCCTCTTCATCATTATGCGCCATATAAAACCAGTCCTGTCTCCTCAGATTCTCGTGACGAAATTAGCGAAATTAGAAGACTATGCTGTTTCCTGTACAGCTGTGTTTTCTCTTCCACCATGGACCTCACCATCACTGCTTCGGACACCGAACACTTCTCGGATAGCCAACTAATTCCTCCACATGTGAGATCGGTTGTTTCTGTCCTTGCTACTCCTGCAGTTACCGCCTCAAGATCGTCTTCCCGGCACAGCCACTCCCATTTACCGCAGTCTGGTTCTCAGCTTTCCTGCCAATCTTTGCCTGCCTCCCCAGCTTCCCACGGCCGGTCTCTCTGCCTGAGACGTTCTTCCCAACTGCTCAACAACGCATTGCCTGCATCCTCATGCTTCCTCTATCAAATCTCACTCCCCCAGCATCACGGACTGGACTGTCATTGAGCGCCAAAATGTTTTGAGGGAACGCCGTGTTCACTTCGCTCACACTGCCCTCAAAATTGACCTTTTTCCTTGTATCTGGCCTCCTTCTGAGGTAAACAACCTGTGTGCAAAATTGGTTTGTTCTCCCTGGCCTGTGCAATTTGTCAGCTTCGCTGCCAAAACCAAGTCTTCTGCTCTTTGGGAACTTTACCCCATTGTCACTGCAGCAATTGTTTGGGGGATCGATAGGACAAGAAACACGATTCTAGTTCACTCTGACAATTCTGCAACCATTCATTTAATCAATACCTAATTCACACACAATGCTCTACCCGTTGCTCCACATTAAGAGTATATTTAGCCACAATAAACGTCTTCACAAAACTCATAACTGGTACACCTCATTCTTCCTCCAATCACTCTCAGATTACCCTTCTACTCAAAGGAATCCGAAGAGTGAATCTTCCATCTCAGAGACCACCAATCACTTCAGACATTCTATTATCTTTCTCAGAATTTCAGAATTCACGACTCCATCAGTTACATCCAGTGTATTTATTTACCCCTCATGTCAGATCTCACCATCCTTGAATCAACTCAGTAAAAAACTACCCACCTACATCTTTTAAATTAAATTCTCCACTCAGTCCCTACAAAACCCCCATGCAGTGCATCAATCTTAGAAATTCCCAGAATGCTCAACCAACAGACCCACTCTTCATCACAGAATCCAAGTCCGTCCTATCTCGACACTGGTTCCATACTCATCTCCATCACATTCGCTTCCTCAGCAGTTACCCTCCAGGCTATTTCTTAGGCCATTCATTCAGAATCAATGCAGCTTCTTCTGCTTCCCATCAGGGACTACCAGACCACACCATTCAACTCCTCGGGTGCTGGTCATCTCAGGCATACCACAGCTACATACATTCCTAAATCATTGATCTCAGACTAGCACAGGAGAAACTTACATCTCTCTGAGCCAGAGCTTTTGGGGTCCAGATATACTCTTCACTTGCAGAAGCTGCCCAGAACTACAGTCCAAATACTTCTGAGGTCCCCTTTCTTACCCTGTTTACATCATGCGTGGTTCTCACTTCCCAAAATGGAGTTATGAAATACTTGAGGTCACAAACAGATGGCTGGACATTCTGCTTAGGATTTTTGGTAGACAGCGGAGTTCATGGTTCCATTTTTCACAGCAAGTCTTCCAGGTCCTAAAGCAGCAAAACAGCCCCAAACCATCACACCACCACCACCATATTTTACTGTGGGTATGATGTGCAGTGTTAATTTGTACTGATTGTTAAGATGTACTGGGACAAACACCTTCCAAAAAGTTTAACTTTTGTCTCGTCAGTCCAGAGTATTTTCCCAAAGCTCTTGGGGATCATCAAAATGTTTTCTGGCAAAACTGAGATGAGCCTTAATGTTCTTTTTGCTTAGCAGTGGTTTCTTTCTTTCTGTCTCTTTCTTATGGAGGAGTCATGAACGCTGACCTTAACTGAGGCAAGTGAGGCCTGCGATTCTTTGGGTGTTGTTGTGGGTTCTTTTGTAAGCTCTTGGATGAGTTGTCTAGTTTTTGAGGATCTTTTGGTCTACTTCACTTTGTCACGCAGGTCCTATTTAAGTGATTTCTTGATTGAGAACAGGTGTGGCAGTAATCAGGCCTGGGTGTGGCTAGAGAAATTGAACTCAGATGTGATAACTCTGTTCTGCACTGTTCAACTCATTGATTCGCGCACACACACAAACCATAGCTGTGTAAAGGTTTCAGTTCCTCCTGAAGATTTGGGTATGGGCCAAGGGAAAATATGACATCGGATTAATACAATCCTCCCAACCCATTGTAGTTACACCTAAAAGCGACTATTGACAGAAAAACGCAATCCAGAGGTTCCACATCTGCATATGAATATGCATTTTCAATATTCCAATGCACCCAGAAATCCAGTACTGGTTTGCCTTTTCATTTAAGGGTAAACTATGATTGCCTCAGGGTTATATAGAATCACCAACCATTTTTAATGCAGCCCTTAAGGCTGATTTGGTGGATCTTTTTTCCCCAGTGAAGCACATTTCATCAGTATGTAGATTATTTGTTGGTGTGTTCGCCTGATGCTGAAGCATGTTGTGAGGATACTGTGGCATTGTTGTGCTTCCTTCCTTTTCGATGCATGTGTCTTATTTAGGCCATGGTATTTTTGCAGGAGGGAAATCATTGTCTTCACCCTGAGTACAGGCAGTCTGTAAAATACTCAAACCCTTTGCTAACCGGCAACTAACTGATTTTGTTTTTGTATGATATGTTTTACTACACTGAAATCAGTGGTGGTGGGGGGTGGGGATCCTATCATCCTCTATTGCATGGTACAGTTTCTGCAGTGGTCCACACAGACTAACAAAGACAGAGGCTCTTTTTTCCTTATTACAGGTCAGTGAAGCTTCATGGTGATTTCAAAGCTATAATTTTAAGGTAAGAATATTATGCAAGGTTCCTTTAAACATATACAATAATTACAGACTGAGGGTTTGAAGAAGAGTTCTACTGGATTGAACTGTACTTTCACTTGCTCATGCCGGGCAATGGTGGCTCTGGATTTTATGTTCCTTCCTACCCTTCAATCATCCTCTTAAAGTCCCACAGACAGTAAATTCTATGAACTTTATTATTAAAGTTTTTTAATTATTGAAGGATTATTGACCTGAAACTGACATTTAATAGAATCTAATGGGTATTTGCTCAATTGAATCAGTAAATGTTTACACAACAACAGGAAAAAAGAAGAAAAAAAAGAGTACCTAAATGATTTGGAAACATTGATTACACAGGTTTACACAATTGGCTCATTTCCATAAAAAAGGACTGACCAGTAGGAAAATATACACTTATGTAGCCACAGCTGAGCTCAAGTATCCATGACTATTCTAAGGGTTTAGTCACCTCTGCAGTGGCATTCTCTGAAGTGAGGAAGCTCCATCCAGGACCTCTAGGAGGAGTTCTTACGGAATCTAAAAGTAGCTCATCCAGAAATCCATCTTTAAAGCAGAATGTCTCAGATAAAGCACGTGAGGTACAACATCTTTCTCTGAGCTTTTCTCAGAGCATGTCCATTGAAACCCTATCAGTCCAATCATAGAAGTCATTCCTCATTCTGTTTGTTTTACTGGAAATATGTTATCTGAATTCATGTCATTTGCAGAATAGTTTCATGCCATTATTCTGAGGTATTATCGGCCTTTCTTAAATGAGGATGCAGGCTCAGACTCAACTCCTGTTCTACTGCTAAAACATCACAAACAGTTTTGATAAGCTTATCTATGGAATTCTAAGCCTCTGACTAAGGAATGTGAGTAGAAAACAAAAGAGGCACCCTCTTTTTCTCACAGTAATAAGGACAAAAATGCTTTTCAGTCATGTTTAATGAATTTACCAAGAAAAGGAATACAGTACACATACCAGTTCTTACCAGTTTTACAGCCAAAACATATTCTATGGGTGTCCAATGAAGGTGAGGAAGGTGGCAAGGCTTTTGAAAGGCAGTTAAAAGAATGTAGGGAAGTATGAAAAACTATAATCATCATAGAAAAGAAATATACTTGGAACAATGACATTTACTATTCTGGTTTTTGTCCTAAATGTTTAGGAGTTCACAATGAATACAACATAGGAATGACCCAAGATGATTAGAAAGGTGCTGGCCCAACACTTCCTGTCTAAACACTTACTTCCCATAGAATTCAATGACTAGCCTCTGTACAACATGCACTTTATTACAAACTCCAAACCTTTATGTTAACTTACTGGCCAAATTACTAGAAGTGAGCTGGCGGCGCGTGCGTCAACACGCGTGCAGCAGCCACTCCAGAACCAAGCGGGCTTTTGTTTGTTTAAAAAACTTTTTTCATTTTATTTATAATATATGGACGCAGGAACACCTGCAGTACATATATATCACCGCCAGACACTGCTTCAATATCGCAAACAGGAAATATACAGTATCAGCGATGATCTCCAGGAGACCCTGCGGAACCTCCGCTTGCTTCGGAGGCCTAGCCCTGAAGCCTCGACGTTTCCTGATGCCGGCGGCCGGGGAAGGAGACGACGCAAGTGGTGTGAGAGGAGACAGAAGCGTGGCAAGCGAGTGGTATCCATGCTAGGCTAAGAGCTAACCCGAGCCGGCAAGCTATCCCTTCTCTCGTTCTCTCCAATGTCTGCTCGCTGGATAATAAACTGGACTATATCAAACTTCAGCGAACTACACGGCGAGAATACAGAGACTGCTGTGTTTTTGTTTTTACGGAGACATGGCTCAGCGACAGTATTCCCTACGCCGCCATTCAGCTAGATGGGCTAGCCGCATTTCGAGCCAACAGAGACCCAGCGCTATGCGGTAAGACTCGCGGTGGTGGTTTATGTGTCTCTATCAACACTGAATGGTGTAAGAACTCTGTGCTAGTCTCTGCTTATTGTTCACCGTTAGTGGAGTTTGTGGCTGTGAGATGTTGACCTTTTTATTTACCTCGAGAATTCTCCGTTGTTTACTTAATCACAACCTATATCCCTCCCGATGCAAACACAAAACAAGCGCTGTGGGAATTATACGAAGCCATAAATGACTTCCAAAACACACATCCGGATGGTCTGTTTATTGTTGCTGGAGATTTTAATCATGCAAATCTCAAGAAAGTGTTCCCTAAATTCCACCAGTATGTGAACTTTGCTACGAGAGGAGCGAACACGCTGGATCTTGTTTACACAAACGTTCCAGACGCGTACAGGGCAGAGCCCCGCCCCCACCCCGGACACTCAGATCACATGTCTGTTACGGTAATTCCTGCATACAGACCCATCATCAGGCGATTGAAACCTGTCCTGAAAGAGGTGAAAATCTGGCCATCAGAAGCAATCTCTACTCTTCAGGACTGTTTCAAGTGCACTGACTGGGACATGTTTAAAGAAGCTGCAACTTACAGCAACACAATCAACTTGGAGGAGTACGCATCATCAGTGACCAGCTACATAGAGAAGTGCATCGATGATGTGACCATCTCCAAGACCATCACCATCCGCTCCCTCCAGAAGCCATGGATGAATGCAGAGGTGCGTGCGCTGCTGAAGGCTAGAGACGTTGCTTTCAAATCAGGCGATAAGGCGGCTCTGAGAAAAGCGAGGGCCAAACTCTCCAGAGCTATCAGAGAGGCAAAGCGTGCACACGGCCAGATCATTCACAGCCACTTCCAGAGCAGTAGAGACACTCGGCGCATGTGGCAGGGCATCCAGAGCATCACCAGCTACAAGACTACACCACCTGCTTGTGATGGAGATGCTTCCCTACCAGACGTGCTAAACCATTTCTATGCACGGTTTGAGGCACAGAACAATGTAGCGGCGAGAATGTCCACCCCTTCTCCCAGCGACCAGGTGCTGTCTTTTACTGCAGCTGTCATGAGGAAAACTCTATGCAGAGTCGACCCACGGAAAGCTGCTGGACCAGACAACATTCCTGGCAGAGTGCTCAGAGAATGTGCAGACCAGCTTGCTGATGTCTTCACTGATATCTTCAACATCTCTCTTAGCAGCGCTGTTGTTCCAACATGATTCAAGAACACCACCATCATCCCGGTGCCTAAGAATTCTTCTGTGTCCTGCCTCAATGACTATCGTCCCGTTGCACTCACACCGGTCATCACAAAGTGCTTCGAGAGGCTCGTCATGAGGCACATCAAAACCCTACTTCCCCCCACACTGGACCCTCTACAGTTCGCGTATCGTCCTAACCGTTCAACGGACAACGCCATATCCACCACGCTGCACCTGGCACTCACCCACCTGGACAAGAAAGACACATATGCCCGAATGCTGTTCATTGACTTCAGCTCAGCATTCAACACCATCATTCCTCAGCATCTGATCGGGAAGCTGAATATACTGGGCCTCAACACTTCTCTCTGCAACTGGATCCTGGACTTCCTGACTGGGTCCGTCTGTCTGGATCGGTAGGAACACCTCCAGCACCATCACACTGAACACTGGAGCCCCCCAGGGCTGCGTGCTCAGTCCACTGCTGTTCACATTGCTGACCCATGACTGTGCAGCGATGCACAGCTCAAATCATATCATCAAGTTCGCTGATGACACGACTGTGGTGGGTCTCATCAGTAAGAACGACGAGTCAGCATACAGAGAGGAAGTGCAGCGGCTATCTGTCTGGTGTGAAGTCAACAACCTGTCTCTGAACGTGGACAAAACCAAAGAGATGGTTGTAGACTTCAGAAAAACAAGGGGTGAGCACTCGCCACTGAACATCGACAACTCTGCTGTGGAGATTGTCAGGAACACCAAATTCCTTGGTGTTCACCTAGCGGATGATCTCACCTGGTCCACTAACACCAGTAACATCAAAAAGAAAGCCCAGCAACGCCTCTACTTCCTGCGAAGGCTGAAGAAGGCTCATCTCCCCCCTCCATTTCTCACCACTTTCTACAGAGGAGTCATCGAGAGCATCGTGACCAGCTGTATCACTGTCTGGTTTGGAAACTGCACTGGGGCAGATCGCAAGTCCCTCCAGCGGATCGTGAGGACAGCTGAGAAGATTATTGGTGTGTCTCTTCCCTCCATTACAGACATCTACACCACTTGCTGCACCCGCAAAGCACTCAGCATTGTGGGAGATCACACACACCCTTCACACACACTCTTCAACCTACTGCCGTCTGGAAAAAGGTATCGAAGCATTCGAGCCCTCACATCCAGACTCCGTAACAGCTTCTTCCCACATGCTATCAGACTCCTAAACACCTAGAGACTGAGACTGGACTGAAGAAGCACACACACACACACACACACTTCTTCACGCAAACACTGGTCTGTTGGACTGAAACTTAGTGTACTGTTTACACATATCCGGTTTACATCATGTTTACATCCAGTTACCGTTTACAGAACAAATACACTTTAAATTGCAGTGTCTCTCTCCCTCACCCCCTCCGTACTTATGGTTTTTGCCTTGTCTTGTATTACATTGTATTGTATTGTACTGTAGGGACAATGTTTTGTATTTTTTTAGCCATATCTTTTGCAATTTAATGTGTATGCACTGTTTTATGTTGCACTAGATTTGTACTAGTTGCACTTTAATGTTGTGTATTGTTTTGTGTTCTATGTCCTTTGCACTTTAATGTGTGTGCACTGTTTTATGTTTGCACTAGCTTTGCACTAGTCGCACTTGAATGTTGTGTATTGTCTTATATAGCACCTTGGTCCTGGAGGAACGCTATTTCGTTTCACTGTGTACTGTAAACACTGTATACTGCTGAAATGACAATAAACTTCTTGAACTTGAACTTGAACTTGAGAAACAGCTATTTTACATGTTTCAGTATAAACCACATATCCAAAATCCAGTGCAAAGTGTGAGCAATACTTGCATTATGGAGGTATAGGCCCCAGGGATCACTTCAGACACTCTAAGGGGTGTGAGTAAAAGACATTTTCTCAGGCACTCACTTTGTCTCACAGTAATGAGGAAGAAAATACTTTTCTATCATATTTAGTGAATTTACCAAGAAAAGCAACAGTGCACAGACTGTTTCTTACCAGTTTTACTGGCCACATTAATAGAAACATCTACATTATATGTTTCAGTATAATCCACATATCTAATGTCCAGTGCCAAGTGTGAGCAAGAGGGGTATAAAGCCCCCAATATTTCCATTATGGAAGTATAGCCCCTGGGATTTTGGATTAGTTCTCTGCAGCCCAGTGATGGGGGTTATTTATAATCAAGGGCAAACGTGTTTGACTTAAGTATATAAACGGCTATACAACTACACTTTTCATGAGCAAATTGTGCACTATACCATGTGATCTTTGTTGATATTTTGCTGGATGATGAAGGCTATGTCTTGCAAACAAAAAGCACCATGGAGCCCCAAGCATCTCAAACCATCCACCTGCATTCTTGACAGACTACTGATGGAGAATTCACTTATTCATAGATCAGGCATGGGACATTTCCCCAGAGGTAAGAATATAGAAACATGTGACTGTAATAAACAAATAATGTAGAGACACGAGAATTATTTTAAACAAATGAGTTTTATGGCAAAAAGTATTAAAATGGTCAAAGGGATACTTGAGTTTATAACTCAGGCCTGAACTCTGTAGAAAAAAAGGAGAATGGTGTAGCATGAGATTGTCTGGTACAGTATGATATACGACATCCTTAGAAGATAAGGATACCTTTTTAATTGGGCTCCTATGATATACTGCATACCTACAAGATGAGGGTATAATTTTAATTGGGGTCTATGGAATGCAACCTAACAGAAGGCGAGATGACCTCACCCCAAAAAGTGTATGTAAACTGTGGTTTTCAGTATGTCATTGTGAGTGAGTCTGCAGGAGGCTTCTGAGACTGCTCCCCGATGCTTTAAGAAAATAAAGAGCCTGCTGATCTTCCAAGAAGTTGTCTTCATCTTTCAAGTATTTTTAAAAAAGAACTAGAAACTTTATTAGAACTTATTCTTTCAAGTATATTATAGTTAGACTAGATATAAGATTAACACGTCGTGGTAACGACACTACCTACCAAAATTTTTCAAATGTGTTTCACTCTATAGCACCAGACATACTCCAGATGGTAAACTCCTCACTCCTGTTAAGGGTTTTTCCTGGCTCATTAAAAGTTGTGAAGCCTTCTTAAAAAGGGAAATGTAGAAAAATCTCAGATATGTAATTTCAGACATCAATTTCTAAATTACTATTCATAGATAAATTCAATGAGAAAATTGTTTCCAAACAAATCACAAGCTTCTTGTCCAATAAAAACCTGCCTATGTCACGCCTGGCCTTGTCTTGTCTGTTGTTTACACCATGTGCTCACACAGCACATGGCTCTTTTTTCCGCCTCCTCATCAGTGTCTCATTTGTAATCCTGTCCTCTCATTATCTGTCCCAGGTCTTCCTTGTCTGTGGTGTGCATTTAAGTTCCCTTGTCTCTGTGTGTGTTTGTTGGACATTCCACGTTTGCTTGTCTGTTTCTTGATTTGATTCGATTATTCTCCCTGTGTATCTTTCTGGTCTGTCTGTTTCTTCCATGTGCTTTTGTGAGCTCATTTGGTTTGTCTATTTGTATTACTCTGTTTAGTTCTGTGTTCTAGTTTAGTTTGTTTAGCTCTCTGTGTTCTAGTTTAGTCTCTGTAGCTCTCTCTGTCTTTTTAGCTCTCTGTCCAGTTCCCTGTTTATCCAGTTCTCTCTCTTTCTGTCCATGTCTCTCTGTCTAGGTCATTCTTTCAAAGTCTCTCTCTGTCTAGGTCTTTCTTTATCTAAGGTTCCTGTCATGTTGTCCTAGTTTGTCTATCTGTTTTGTTATCTATTGTTTAAATAAAAAGTCTGTGTTTTTGCATGTGCGTCCACCTCCGTCAGTCTGCCTCGCAGTCCTGATACTATACAAATTCCAATCCAGGTTTCAGGGCAATCACAGCACTGAGACACTTTGTAGCACAAACCTTGAGTGTATTATTGCAATTATACAAAAGTTCGTTATTGCTGTTTGTTATTAGGCTTTAAGATAAAGAAGACCAAAAAATGATTTGTTGGTTTATCAAACCTCTGCAAGTTATAATATTTCTGTTCTGTCACACATTTCTTTTTACCCTCTTCAATGATCTCTGGATCTTGAACTGGTTCCATTCTGGATTTTTTAACCTTAAATCTCTCCAGCTATCCACTCAACCTTTACACCAGTTTTGATGGGAAAATAGGCTATGTTGTTTAGAGGTGCTCTCTGTCTAAATTAGGATAGAGCCAGAGATAAACGTAAAGAGTCAATAACATATCATGGCTTAATCACTGTTTACAGCATGTTCAGATCATAATGATATATCATGCACAAAACAATGCAAAGTTCTCTCTGTTTAAGTTTAAAGTACATATTTTAGATTTTGGCTCCAGAGCTGTCCTGCTAAGCTTGTGAATGAAAGCAGCGAAAAAAATGCATGGCTTAACACAACCACAGAAACAACACATATTTTCCTTTTCTTTATTTACTTGCAATCAGAAAGCGTATAATGGATCAACTGCACTATAAATCTTTACATTGCATCAAAACAAAGTGAATGAACAATGAATGAATGAGAATGAAAAACCGAACCGGTTCCCCTTTGGTTGAAAGAATCCAGGAACGCCACATAAGCTCTGACTTGTAAGTGCAATAATGGCACTCCTGGGTTCTTTCTCCACCAATCACATTGCAGAGCCAAAACAAACTGTAATATAATTAAGGTTATTAATGACATTCGCTTAACGGCAGAGTCTGGAAAATAACTCTTCTATTACTTCTTGATCTCAGTGCTGCCCTTGGATACCACTGACTAAAGAATTCTTTTAGACAGACCTGCAAATTGGGTTGGACTTTCAGGAACAGTCCTAGAGTGGTCCAGTTCATACCTGCATGACAGAAATTACTTTGTAGAAATTGAAAATTATTTTTCTGAGAATATGCCAGTGACCTGTGGTGGTCCCCAGGGTTCAATTCTTGGTCCACTTCTATTTAATCTGTACTCCTCTTGGCCACATTCTACACGACTATGGGCTGTCCTATCATTGCTAGGCAGACACCCAGTTGACTCATTGTGTAAGTGCCTTGCGCACATCACTAACTGGATGGGACACAACTTTCTGCTTCAGCTGATTCAAAATTCAGCTGCCAGAGTTCTCTCTACGAGTAAAAGAAATCACTTCACCCCTGTTCTTTAATACCAGTCTGTTATAGAACAGAATTTACGGTGTTGTTACTGGTCTATAAATGTCTTCATGGTGTAGGACCAGAATATTTATCAGATCTGCTACAGAGATATGAGCTGAGCAGAGCTCTCAAATCTTTAGGAACTGGTTGGTTAGTACTGCCTCAGATGAAAACAAAACATGAAGAAGCAATGTTTCGCTACCATGCCGCTCTTAAATGGAATCAGCTGACTGAGAAACTTAAAACATCCTTGTTTCAGCGGTCTTACAGCTCAGTTAAAAATACTCTTTACTTTTTATTCTCTAACTGCACTTTAGAGTTTTTTCTTTTATTGCCTAATTTAATTTGACATGTCACTGTAAACTGCAATGTTAAATGTGAAGACTTAAAAGCATTTATATTCTCATTATTTAGGCAAGTGCCACAGCTGCTGATTTTGAAACCCTTAACGTGCCTATGAGTCCCCAGATTATTATTCTGGGTATATATATATATATATAATTGCAAGATTTGTCAAAGTACTCCAGAATGATTACAGTAAAAGTACTACAGAATGGCTAAGAAACACCTGGTTGGTAGGATGGTTGCCGGTTCAGCGTCGGGAGCTCCCTTGTCATAAAGGCAAGACATGGCGTCAACCTTCAGATTCTTAGAGCCTGGACAAGACACAGTGAAGTTAAAGTGTGCAAAAAACAGGGTCCACCTGACTTGTCTGGGTTTCAACTCTTGGCTGCCTTCGGATACTCCAGATTCTTATGGTCAGTGTAAACAACAAACGGATGTTGGGCTCCCTCCAGCCAATGTCTCCATTGCTCCAATGCCAGTTTAATGGCTAGGAGTTCTCAGTCACCAACATCATAGTTTCTCTCTGCAGGAAGTAGTTTCTTAGAAAAGAAAGCACAGGCATGTAACTTAGGGGGTTTACCTGACCGTTGTGAGAGGATCGTCCCTGTGCCCAACTCAGAAACATCCACTTCCAGCACGAATGATGGATCGGTTTGCCGGAGCACGGGGGCAGAGGAAAATGCCTTCTTCAGGTGTTTGAATGCCAAGTCAGTGCTAGATGTCCAGGTAAATTTCTGCATGGATTGTTGCTTGAGTAGGTCTGAGAGGGGAGCAGCTAAGGATCCGAAATTAGGAATAAACCACCTTTAGAAATTAGCGAAATCCAAGAGTTGTTGTAACTCTTTCTTGGTGGTAGGGATAGGCCAGCAGGTAATAGTAGACACTTTGTCAGTGTTCATAGATATATGACATGGAGTTAGGATATATCCCAGAAAGGTTATGGTTGTTTTGTGAAACTCACCTTTTTCTGCCTTAGCATACAGGTGACGTTGGCACAACCGGGAGAGAACTGCTCTCACATGTTCACATGTTCATCATGAGAATAGATTACAATATTGTTAATGTAAGCCAGGACGGACTTCTTGATCATGTCACAAAAGATTTCTTCCATGAAAGCCTGAAAAACAGAAGGACTGTTAGTTAAACCATAGGGCATAACTAAGTACTCTTAGTGCCCTCTAGATAAAGGCAGTTTTCCATTCATCTCCAGCTCGGATCCGAATGAGATTGTATGCGCTTCTTAAATCAGGTTTGGTGAAAATTCTTGCTCCTTTTAAATATTCATGAGAGACAGACATGAGAGGATGTGGGATAGACTCTAAAACAGGATTCTCAGGACTTTCAATGGAGGTAGACCGGAGGGGTATCTGGATTCAATGTTGAAAACAGAAAGAGCTCCATGAGGTGAGTTCCCGGGTAGCCCAGCAGATGTGGAGGTTATGTTTAGAGAGCCAGGGGAAGCCTAATATGATAGGATCATGAGGGATAGTAGGGGTAGTAGGATGAATTTTTTCCTGATGGACTAAACCCACCTTTAACAAGATCTGAATAGTCTGATGTCTCACTCATCCCTCCCATATAGGTTGACCATTAAGAGTTTACTCGTTTGTTGAGGGGGAGGGGGGGGGTGGACAGGAATGGTAGGGACATCGAACCCGAAAGTGATCCTTCCCCCACAATAAAGGCATATTCCTTCTGAAAAGCGTCTGGTGCATTCCAGCATGGGAAAGGGGGGGACTGACATAGCTACATGGGTTTGGTAGTGTCTTCCGTGAAACCCTGTGATAATGTGGTTGCATTTAGAGGCAGTGGGCAAGGTTCACAGTTCCTCCCTCTTGGGTGATGTGTGCATCTTTGGTTGGTTGTCCACGTTGATAGCGATCTGGATGAGCTCAGGGAAGGAACTAGTATCTCCACGGCATGCAAGTTCTAGTTGTAGCTCCCTAGAAAGCCCTCCCCGGAACATTATCTTCAGGACTGGGTCGCTCCACCCACTACCAGGAGCGATGGTGCGGAATTCTCTGGAATATGCGACTACGGTACATTTACCTTGCTGAATCTCACATCTGCGTATACCAGGGTTCTTACCATCAGCTGGGTGATCAAAGACAGTTTTAAACAGAGTGGAAAATGCTGTAATCGATTGGAGAGAAGGATCCCCAATGACCCAGGGTGCAGTTCACCAAGCCCCAAGCAGCACAAACCACTGCCTCCATGGACGTCTCCGCTTCTGTCCCTGTGAAAGCGGTGAACCCAGCTGCGCCTGTCCCTGAGAAGGCGGCTTCCTCAGCCGCTCCTGTCCCTGAGAAGGCGGCTTCCTCAGCCGCTACTGTCCCTGAGAAGGCGGCATCCTCAGTCGCTCCTGTCCCTGAGAAGGCGGCACCAGCTGCTCCTGTCTCCGTGAACGCAGCGCCCGCCGTTCCTGTCTCCGTGAAGGTGGCACCAACCGTTCCTGTCTCCGGGAACGCGGAACCCGCCGCTCCTGTCCTAACAATTTCTTCAACTATTTTTTGGAAGGCAGATTGGCATTCCGGAAAACCAAGTGTCTCAGCTTGGAGGGTTTGATCCGGTTTCTTCTCTCTGTTATTATCTGCCCAGTTTTTGAAAAGTTTCTTTCAGACGGTACTGATGTCGCTACAATACACAGTCGCCCTGCAATCACCTTGACTAGCCGTGGGTAAACGGAGGCCTTTGAATGCCACCAGCTCAGTGGGTCTTCTGTTCTTGGAATAAGAGGCTCCTCAAGATAAGACAGTACTTCCAGCAAGGCATCTACTGATTGGTACCTTTGCTTGTTGTTCTCTGATTGGTTGAATGATATACCTTCCGACCGATGCATCACTAGTGTTTGTGTGTGTGTGTCTGTGTGTGTGTTGGGGCGGTGTATAGAAATAAACTATTACAACCGACAATGAGCACTAATGGCGTGCTTCTGGCTCAAACTCGGCCATGGTCCGGTTATCGCGATTTAGTTATGGCTTACCGGACTAGGGCGGAGTCATTTGAGCCGCGTCTCAGCCACAACACTCGGCCAAGTCTGTGCCGAGAATTTCCCAGACTTGGGCCGATAGCTAGAAAACTATCAGCCCACTCTACGGCCGTACGTCACGGCCGAGACAATGCCGACTCCGCGTGCCGGGCATCGGGCCGAGTGTTTTTGTTCCGGCGTGCGTGATTCTGGGTAGAGTAAACATATTTAAAACCTATAAAACAACGATTTATTTGCACAACACATACTCAATATATACATAGATGTTGGAAATAAGTGGATTAAGGTGATTTATGTGAACAATTAGAACATATAATACATTTTCAGGCCCGCACCATACCTTCATATAAACACAGTGTTATAAAGATGAGTGGAGAAACGGCCTACTTCCCACACAGAAAGGCTATTGAAACCCCGCCCCTTTGGACAATTTTAATAAGATTTATTTATTTATTTATTTATTCACTCACTCACTCTGGTGAACCACATTATCTAGTCCGATAAGTGAAATACAAGATATAATTATTAGAAAAAAAATAAGTCCCTGGAATGTGAGTAAAGCTTGCCCTGGATAAAAACATAAAAAAATGACGGTCATACACATAGAATGTATACCATAAACACTGGAGAAATCACATGGTAAAATACGAGTACGAGTAAAACCCGTAAGTATATGATATTTACCAATTCATATAAAGAATCCGTAAGTTATGTGAAGGTACTCTATAAGTATGAAGTAAAATTATTTTTGTGCCACAATTCTGCACGCGCGCGCGGTTATTTCGAGCGTGCAAGAAGGTTTCTGCGCACACGCGGATATTTTTGAGCGTGCAAGAAGGTTTCTGCGCGCGATGTCTCTGACCTGCGCGCCTGCTACACACTTACAGCCATTACAAAGTGCCTCAGATTCAGCCAATCATAAACATCAAATGACAAAGGTAATTTCTATTTGGATGGTTTGACCGCCAAGTGGGAAGGATATGTAACATTTGGGTGTAATATTACAGAATAATTACTTAGTTGGCTTGGATACTGCCTAAATATTATATGGACACTGTGATTGGATGCTAGCAAATAATAGATTGTGATTGGTTTAGAACATAATTAATAAGGACCCCAGGGGGTAGAAAAAAAGATTAGCCATGTAGCACATGATATGCTGGGATTCGAGATCTGTAAAGAAATTGAGATTTAATAAAGAAGTTCGTAAGCCACACAAAGGTATGCAGAAGTTGTTATTTACAACAACCAATAAAGAACGAAACATGTATAAAACCGGATCCTGCAAAAGTTGCTGCGGTCAAAGACATGAAGACCCCGAAAGACAAGACAGAGCTTCAGGCAGTTCTGGGGATGGTAAACTACCTGGCAAAATTCGCTCCCAGTTTATCATCCATTAATGCCCCTCTGCGACAGCTGTTGAAGGATTCCAATGAGTTTACCTGGGAAACACAGCATGATGAGGCATTCCAGCAGATGAAAGATCTTGTAACGACGGAACCAGGTCCAGTTTTGGCCTATTTTGATCCACATAAAGAACTTAGGCTCCAGGTGGATGCGTCACAAAGTGGCCTTGGTGCTGTTCTACTGCAAGAGGGCAGGCCTATAGCAAATGCATCCAAATCTCTCACAGTGAGTGAAAGCAACTACGCACAGATTGAAAAAGAGCTGTACGCCATCTTATTCGGCTGCAAACGTTTCCATGCATATGTATATGGTCAGCATACTTTAGTAGAAAGTGATCATGAGCCCCTCGAGTCAATCATGAAAAAACCCCTTGCTGCAGCACCCCCAAGGTTACAAAGGATGATTCTCCAGCTTCAGAGATACAGCCTCACAATCATACACAAACCGGGTAAGGAAATACCTGTTGCAGACACACTGTCCAGAAAGGCAATACCGTGTCATGATAAGAGTCTTTGTGAAGGCATGGATGTACAAGTGCACATGTTGTATGACAACTTACCTGTTAGTAGCACACAGCTTGGCAGAATCAAGGCAGAAACAGAGAATGATGCACAGCTCTCTGTTTTGAAAACAACCATAAAGGATGGGTGGCCAGCAGAGAGAAAGAGATGCCCGCAGAATGTGACTGCATTCTGGAACCACCAGGATGAAATGTCTGAGGTAAACGGAATCATTTTCAAAGGTGAGAAGATTGTCATTCCTCATTCTCTCAGAGCTGAGATGTTATTCAGAATTCATGCAGGACACATGGGAATAGAAAAATGCAAACAAAGAGCTCGTGATATCATGTTCTGGCCTGGAATGTGCAGGGAGATAGAAAACCTGGTTGGGAAATGCCCAATCTGTATTGAACATCGTCCCTCAAATGCTAAGGAGCCCATGATCAGCCACAAGGTACCTGATAGACCTTGGCAAGAAGTGGCCTCAGATTTGTTCATGTGGAACAATGAAGACTACCTAATCGCTGTTGACTACTACAGCAGGTATTTTGAGCTAGAAAAGCTCAGCTCCACTACATCTCCAGCAATCGTCCTTAAACTCAAAGCTATATTTGCAAGGCATGGCATTCCGGATACAGTCATATCCGACAATGGGCCCCAGTACAGTTCCAAAAAATTCCTAGGTTTTGCTAGGGCTTGGGAGTTCACTCACATAACAATTAGCCCACACTACCCACAAAGCAATGGCCTAGCAGAGAAGTTTGTGCAAATTGCAAAATCACTGTTGGAGAAAGCAAAAGTCGATCAAAGAGACCCATATCTAAGTCTTTTAGAATACCGCAATGCTCCTGTGGACAATTTCAAATCCCCAGCGCAGTTGCTGATGAGTCGACGTCTGCACTCTATTCTTCCAAATACAAGCAGCTTCAGCCAAAAGTTGTTACCCGCTGCAAAGTACTGGAAAAGGGAGCAGAGAGACGTTACCACCAAAAGAGATACTACAACAGATCAGCAAAGCCATTGTCATCGTTACAGTCAGGTGAAATCATAAGAATCCAAGAGCATGGCAGATGGAAACCAGCTGTTGTTCTAAGCCCAGCAAATACTTTTCGTTCCTACCACGTCCGTACAGCTGAAGGTTCAGTATATCGTCGGAATCGTCGTCACATACTCAGCACAAAAGAATCACACTTGAATGAAAGCCCCACTTGTGATGTTACTGAATCAGCTAATGATACCCAGGGTACTGACCTTACACCAATTCACCCAGAGCAAGTATGTGAAACGGACACACCACTCTATCGTACTAGATCAGGACGTCAAGTCAAGCCCAGGGTTATTCTGGATCTATAATTTGTAAAAGGGTGTAGGCGGATCGCTGCCCTTAGGTTTGAAAACCACTGTAATGTTCTTGTTCTACGTTATCAGTGAATAATTATCCAGTGCACATATGTATTAAGTCCCAAGGGTTTTGTTCATTAAAAAAAAAAAAAATGGAAGTGTAATATTACAGAATAATTACTTAGTTGGCTTGGATACTGCCTAAATATTATATGGACACTGTGATTGAATGCTAGCAAATAATAGATTGTGATTGGTTTAGAATATAATTAAAAAGGACCCCAGGGGGTAGAAAAAGAGATTAGCCATGTAGCACATGATATGCGGGGATTCGAGATCTGTAAAGAAATTGAGATTTAATAAAGAAGTTCGTAAGCCACACAAAGGTATCCAGAAGTTGTTATTTACAACAACCAATAAAGAACGAAACAGTATATACAGGCCGAAGACCAGTAAATAGATGGATACCAGCAAGTGGAAGATTATGGTTAGGGGGAAATCTGACAATGCCCTCTGAACAGCAACATACCAGTGCACCACAGCCAGTCATTTTATTTTATATTCATTGTAGAGTTTTTATCTGTTGTTTTTATCCTTGTGTTTACCTTGATTAACTGAGTCAGCAGCATAGCTGATGTGCTAAAAACAATGTACATAGCGCAAATTAGTGCTAGCAACAACGGTAAATGGTATTGCAACGACTATAGAAACTACTTTATTAGTAATAGAAAGTACTGTAAATGCTATCTAGATAGATAGTTATCAACATACAGGGCTAGCTGATTGTGTAATGCTTAAATCTAAATAACTTCCTAAAGGAAGCTTAATACGGCAACAAAGTTAGCTTGTGGTTTGCTATTCAGAACTCTTTTAGCTATAACTCTGTAATGTAGTAACGTACACCTGCATATATTAGTGTGTATTTGATTTAACTATGCTCCAAAATTTATGTATAGCAAAATAGTATTTCTTTTTTTTTTTTTTGCCGTAAATATTGGCAATGTATGTAGCCTTAATTACATACAGGGGAATGAAAGGGGGCTGAACAGAACCCACCTGGTCTGTGAAATCCTTCTGTAATTTTATTTATTTTTTTGGTCTTTTTCTGATAAACTCAATAGAGCTTTCCAGAGTTAAAACCTGTTTGTTCAGTGTTGTTGTTGTTGTTGTTGTTGTGTGTGTGTGTGTGTGTGTAAAACTCAGGAGGGTTGCTCAGGTGGGTTGATTTAAACCTGCCTTCCTCTCTCTACATGAACAGTTTTTAACTGCAGTATTAAGCTTCCTTTAGAAAGTTATTTACTGGTCTCCGGCCTGTATGACCTTCCCACTTAGCGGTCAAGCCATCCAATCAGAAATTACCTTTGTCATTTGACGTTTCTAATTGGCTGAATCTGAGGCACTTTGTAATGGCTGTAAGTGTGGAGCGAGCGCGCAGGTCAGAGACATCGCGCGCGCACAAACCTTCTTGCTCGTTCGAAATATCTGCGCGCGCGCGTGCAGAATTGTGGCACAAAAATAACGCCATAAATTCACACCATAAAAAAGTGAGGGGATGCATTGTAAGTGCCAGGGAAGTACACGTTAAAACCCGGGCTGATAAGTGTCTTAGATGTACGGACGCATAAGGAAGTTATAGGAAGGTACACTGTAAGTACCGGGTAAATACACTTTAAATACTGGAGTCAAGCTATCCGCACTTTGGAAACTGACGGTCAAGCCATCCGCGCTTCAAATCCGAATGCACGTATAGGCGCGTCATTACGGTTTTTCATTGCGGAGAACACCACATCCGCTTTGGGACAGATAGAGAATCTGAAACCCGCGTTTGAGCAGCGATGTCTCTGTTACTAAATAAATGCACGCAATGCTAAAATGAACAAGCCATTAGGAATATATTTCGTTTTAAATCTCTTTAAAGAGGCAAAACACGCTTTGATTATTTCATACATTTACGTATTTTTTTTTTACTTTTCTATAAACACTTAACTGGCTTTGAATAGTAATCCTGGTGGACATGTAGAAATACAGATTACATGTTACTGTCATTAAACAGAGGTAGCTCACTGTATAATATTCTCATGGATTTATACTGAATACCTACCAATATGGATTTCTCAAAAACTACCCATAATGCCTAAACCATTCCACTGTCATTAAACAGAGGGACCTCGAGGCTATTACCTGTATGATTTTGGCAAAATTTCACTGTGTACTTTTCTCATAAAATCATAGTGAATACATTCCAATATGGATTTCTCAAAAATTACCCATAATGCCTAAACCATTCCACTGTCATTAACTAGAGGGGCCTCTTGGCTATCAGCTGCATGATTTTGGTAGAATTTCACTGTGTACTTTTCTCATAAACTCATACTGAATATTACCAACATGGATTTCTCAAAAATTACCCATAATGCCTAAACCATTCCACTGTCATTAACTAGAGGGGCCTCTTGGCTATCAGCTGTATGATTTTGGCAAAATTTCACTGTATACTTTTCTCATAAACTCATACTGAATACATTCCAATATGGATTTCTCAAAAATTACCCATAATGCCTAAACCATTCCACTGTCATTAACTAGAGGGGCCTCTTGGCTATCAGCTGTATGATTTTGGTAGAATTTCACTGTGTACTTTTCTCATAAACTCATACTGAATATTTACCAATATGGATTTCTCAAAAATTACCCATAATGCCTAAACCATTCCACTGTCATTAAACAGAGGGGCCTCTTGGCTATTAACTGTATGATTTTGGTAGAATTTCACTGTGTATTTTTCTCATAAAGTCATATTACATATTTACTGATATGGATTTCTCAAAAATTACCCATAATGCCTAAACCACTGTACTGTCATTAAACAGAGGGACCTCTTGGCTATTACCTGTATGATTTTGGTAGAATTTCACTGTGTACTTTTCTCATAAACTCATACTGAACACTTACCGATATGGATTTCTCAAAAATTACCCATAATGCCTAAACCATTGTACTGTCATTAAACAGAGGGACCTCTTGGCTATCAGCTGTATGATTTTTACAGAATTTCACTGTATATGCTTCGCATAGATAAGAAAGATATTTTCTGAAGCCCATGGGAAAGGACCTTGTTCATTTTCATATCATATGGCAAAAGCATTTGAGTTACAGTTGTTTTTCTGTGATGCTTGGAAGGCAGACTACACAGCTGTTTTTAAACAGAATCTGGAAATACACAGTAATTCAAGTTCTTCATAATTTTGATAATTATTAACGTTCAAGTTGTTAGGATGTTGGAGTTGGGGGGGATAGAGGTGGTTCGGTATAGGTTGGAAACTAACCCTAGCTGTCTATGTTTTTGAACATAACCTACATGACAACCAATCAAATGAGAGCATCCATCCGCTACAGAGCAACCCAGAGTACAGCATGCCATGCTAATGTAACTGCAGGGAAGAGACCACTGATGGAACAGCAGAATATATAGTGCCTTGCGAAAGTATTTGGCCCCCTTGAACTTTTCAAACTTTTGCCACATTTCAGGATTCAAACATAAATATATGAAATTTTAATTTTTCTGTGAAGAATCAACAACAAGTGGGACACAATCGTGAATAAAATAAAATATCAAATAAAAAACTGAAAATTGGGGCATGCAATATTATTCGGCCCTCTTAATAATATTGCATATTTTATTTTATTCACGATTGTGTCCCACTTGTTGTTGATTCTTCACAGAAAAATTAAAATTTCATATATTTATGACTCTATGAGAAACGTATACAGTGAAATCTTAACAAAATCATACAGTTGGTAGACAAGATGCCCCTCTGTTTAATGACAGTAGAATGGTTTAGGCATTATGGGTAATTTTTGAGAAATCCATATCGGTAAGTGTTCAGTATGAGTTTATGAGAAAAGTACACAGTGAAATTCTACCAAAATCATACAGGTAATAGCCAAGAGGTCCCTCTGTTTAATGACAGTACAGTGGTTTAGGCATTATGGGTAATTTTTGAGAAATCCATATCAGTAAATATGTAATATGACTTTATGAGAAAAATACACAGTGAAATTCTACCAAAATCATACAGTTAATAGCCAAGAGGCCCCTCTGTTTAATGACAGTGGAATGGTTTAGGCATTATGGGTAATTTTTGAGAAATCCCTGTTGGTAATATTCAGTATGAGTTTATGAGAAAAGTACACAGTGAAATTCCACCAAAATTATACAGCTGATAGCCAAGAGGCCCCTCTGTTTAATGACAGTACAATGGTTTAGGCATTATGGGTAATTTTTGAGAAATCCATATTGGTAAATATTCAGTATAAGTTTATGAGAAAAGTACACAGTGAAATTCTACCAAAATCATACAGCTGATAGCCAAGAGGTCCCTCTTTTTAATGACAGTACAATGGTTTAGGCATTATGGGTAATTTTTGAGAAATCCATATTGGAATGTATTCAGTATGAGTTTATGAGAAAAGTATACAGTGAAATTTTGCCAAAATCATACAGCTGATAGCCAAGAGGCCCCTCTAGTTAATGACAGTGGAATGGTTTAGGCATTATGGGTAATTTTTGAGAAATCCATGTTGGTAATATTCAGTATGTGTTTATGAGAAAAGTACACAGTGAAATTCTACCAAAATCATGCAGCTGATAGCCAAGAGGTCCCTCTTTTTAATGACAGTACAATGGTTTAGGCATTATGGGTAATTTTTGAGAAATCCATATTGGAATGTATTCAGCATGAGTTTATGAGAAAAGTATACAGTGAAATTTTGCCAAAATCATACAGCTGATAGCCAAGAGGCCCCTCTGTTTAATGACAGTGGAATGGTTTAGGCATTATGGGTAATTTTTGAGAAATCCATATTGGAATGTATTCACTATGATTTTATGAGAAAAGTACACAGTGAAATTTTGCCAAAATCATACAGGTAATAGCCTCGAGGTCCCTCTGTTTAATGGCAGTGGAATGGTTTAGGCATTATGGGTAATTTTTGAGAAATCCATATTGGTAATATTCAGTATGAGTTTATGAGAAAAGTACACAGTGAAATTCTACCAAAATCATACAGGTAATAGCCTCGAGGTCCCTCTGTTTAATGACAGTGGAATGGTTTAGGCATTATGGGTAGTTTTTGAGAAATCCATATTGGTAGGTATTCAGTATAAATCCATGAGAATATTATACAGTGAGCTACCTCTGTTTAATGACAGTAAAATGTAATCTGTATTTCTACATGTCCACCAGGATTACTATTCAAAGCCAGTTAAGTGTTTATAGAAAAGTAAAAAAAAAAATACGTAAATGTATGAAATAATCAAAACGTGTTTTGCTTTGATTATTTCATAAAGAGATTTAAAACGAAATATATTCCTAATGGCTTGTTCATTTTAGCATTGCGTGCATTTATTTAGTAACAGAGACATCGCTGCTCAAACGCGGGTTTCAGACTCTCTATCTGTCCCAAAGCGGATGTGGTGTTCTCCGCAATGAAAAACCGTAATGACGCGCCTATACGTGCATTCGGATTTGAAGCGCGGATGGCTTGACCGTCAGTTTCCAAAGTGCGGATAGCTTGACTCCAGTCTTTAAATCACGGGAAAAAACGCGTGAAGGTACATTGCAAGTTCTAGGTAAGTACACGTTAAGACACGGGCTGTATTATACTGTTTATTCAGACTTGAATAATTATAATAATAATAATAATAATAATAATAATAATAATAATAATTGTTATTATTATTATTATTTATATTATTATTATTATTATTATTATTATTATTATTCAAGTCTGAATTATTGACTGGCGGCACGGTGGCGCAGCAGTCACACAGCTCCAGGGACCTGGAGGTTGTGGGGGATTAGAGTCCCATTCCGGGTGACTGTGAGGAGTTTGGTGTGTTCTCCACCCGTGTCCATGTGGGTTTCCTCCCAGGGGCCAAAAACACATGTTGGTAGGTGGATTGGTGACTCAAAAGTGTCCGTAGGTGTGAACTTGTGAGTGTGTGTGTTGTCCTGTGGAGGACTGGCGCCCCCTCCAGGGTGTACTCCCGCCTTGCGCCCAGTGATTCCACGTAGGCTCTGGACCCACCATGACCCTGAACTGGATAAGCGGCTACAAATAATGAATGAATGAATTGTTGACCTGAAACTCACAAATAATGGAATCGTATAATGGATTTGCTGAATTGCATAACAATGCAAATCAATGGAAGAGTACCTAAATGGTTACAGACACCTAATGAGAGACTTCTGATATTTTAAAGCTGCTACCATTGATTACACAGGTTTACCCAATTGGCTCAGTTCCATAAAAAGAACTGACCAGTAGCAAAAGATACACTTATGTAGCCACAACTGAGCTAAAGTATCCATGACTTTTCTAAGGGTTTAGCCACCCCTGCAGTGGAACTGCATTTGCTGAAGTGATGAAGCTCCATCCAGGACCTCTACGGTGAACAGGAGGTGCACTGATGATTTTGTTTAGTTCTTTTATTATTTATCACTTACCACTATGTTTTGAGTAATGATTGCAAATTAATGTTTGTTTCGAAAATTTATTCATTCTCAATAGCCAATGGGAGAAATGTGCCAACAATCATCAACCTGCCAACTGAGAAATAGCAGCATTTTTTCTGTTGTTGTATGGCAGGGTGTTTTTTCTCTTTCCAGGAGCACCCGTGTGTGTGTGTGTGTGTGTGTGTGTGTGTGTGTGTGTGTTCACAACACATTCCAATGTATGTTGTGTAATGACAAATAATTGCACATTTGTATGATTGATTTACAGTCACTGTCCACAAAAGCTTTACTCTGGATTAATGATCCTCAGTTATAAATATATATATATATATATATATATATATTAATTAAGTATATAAGATAATTCATTATTTTACTTATGTTTTACATGTATCTGGGCAAATGAAACTAGTTACTACCCACATCTGATGTCACTTCACTGCCCTTTAAATGGGTGTAAACCACGAGTATGAATAGATTTCTGCGACTCAAGCACTGCATCTTTACTCTTAGTACAACACCCCTGAGGAAAGATGGCATCCAGAGAACCAGGTATGTGTGATAGAAAAGAAACACATACATAATAATCTCTTGATAACAATTTTGTGTTTTTAATATGGTCAATGATTACAAAGTTGTGTTTGAGTAAAATAATTCTACAGAGAATCGCATCAACATTAGTTACAATACTAAACAAAAATGTTTCAAATATGTTTTAAAAACTTTAAGGTAAATAAATTTCAACATTTATAATTACCCTTCAGCAAGTATTACATTTTAAGATTGAACCAAGAGAACCATCTGAAGAAAGTTCAACTAAATTTTATTATTTAATCAGAATAGTAACGCAAAACCCAGCCAACAGTGTTCCTATAGGCAGAAATTGACCACTGATAAAAGACTAGAGAGACCTGATAAAGGCTGACAAATGGCAGTATAAGAAATGTTGCACCTTATTAAATACAGTAAGATTATTTAAATAAAATTTTGTGAATGCATTCAGCCTGACACTAAATATTTGTTTTCCCTTCGTATGATGCTGCTAGTGTCTCCTTAAGTGTCATAAAATGCAATTAAAAGGTTTTACCAGTATAGCGGGAATCCAGACATGTTTCCAACAAATACATCTCTTCAAGGTTTTTAATTATGCAATTCAGTATCTTAAGCAGTAGTAAATTAGTCACATTTGTCCAGTGTTTTTTTGTATTTATATTCAAATAGTTTTACGGCTGTTGTATATATGTAAACAAATAAATTGAAATTTTGATCTTACTGAAAGGTAATCAAACATTTGTTACAATGTTTCTCTTTCTTCTTGCTCAGAAATACAGCCACCAGACTTAAGAATAGTTCTGACTGGAAAAACAGGTGTTGGAAAAAGTGCTACAGGAAACACCATTCTTGGTAAAGAAGAATTCTACAAATCTGTCTCTTCTAAATCAGTGACAAAAGCTTGCCAGAAAGCTACTACTATAGTTGATGGAACGTGCATAGCAGTGGTAGACACTCCTGGATGGTGTGATACAGATTTCACTGAAGATCAGTTAGTCCAGGAAACAGTCAGGTGTATCGACATGTCTTATCCTGGGCCTCACGTCTTCTTAGTGGTGGTGGCAATTGGTCGGTTCACTAAAGAAGAAGCTGAAGTTGTCAAAATGATAGAGGAAGTCTTTGGGGAAGAAGCATCCAAATACACAATGATTCTGTTCACAAGAGGAGATGACCTGGAGGATACAAGCATGGAGGACTTTGTGAGAGAGGCTGCAGTAGATCTGAAGAATTTCATTGATAAATGTGGAGGCCGATACCATGTCTTCAACAATAAAGCAAAGGACAAAAGTTACCAAGTGTCTCAACTGCTGCAGAAGATAGAAAACATGATCAATTACAATGGGGGCACGTGCTACACCAACACAACATTCAAGATGCTGGAAAAATACAAGAAAAAAGAGGCTGAACTTCTTCAGAAAATCCAGTTACTCGAACTGGAGTTAAAAGAGGAGAAGGAGAAGCAGAAACAGGGTGAACTGATGCACAGAATGGTGAATCTAAGTATTGATGAAAATCAGAAAGCTGTAAACATAAGTGACCTAGAATTACAGCTGATTAACTTAGAGGGCATGAGACGTAGACAGATAAAAGACCAAATAACATGTAAAGTCTCCTGAAATACTTTCATAAAATGTTATACTCAGATTCCCAGTACATCCACTGGAACCTTGTAAATACTGTGTCACCTCAAACATTTTTCATGTTTACTTAAAAATGATTAATTACATTTTAATTCAAAATATATAAAAAGCAACAAATTAACACCAGGTTGATTTATTAATTTCTTACAAATATGACGCATGGTAAGGTGACTAAGATACTAAGATTCTATCTAAAGATGTCAATAAACTGTAAAATTCCTTATGTTTACTGTGTGATGTGTCATCTGTCAGTAAACATACAAATACAGTATTTTTAAAAAAAACAACTAGAATAACATCAATATGGAGAGAGATTATTCATAAAATACTTGACAAATGCATAAATGTTAATCCATAAATTAAACACAAGTCACAAATATGTTTCACTACTCACAAATAAATACACTGCTCAAAAAATAAAGGAAACAGATAAACAACACAATGTAACTCCAAGTCAAACACACTTCTGTGAAATCAACCTGTCCAGTTAGGAAGCAACAGTGAATGTGAATCAATATCACCTGCTGTTATGTAAATGGAACAGACAACACGTAGAAATGAGAGGCAATTAGCCAGACAACCTGTATAAAGGAGTGGGTTTGCAGGTGGTCAGTCAGCACAGTGTCCAGAGCATAGAGGAGATACCAGGAGACAGGCCAGTACACCAGCAGATATGGAGTGAGCCGTAGGAAGGCATTAACCCAGCAGCAGGACTGCTACCTCCTCCTTTTGTGCAAGGAGGAAGAAGAGGAACAGTGCCAGTGTCCCGCAAAATGACCTCCAGCAGGCCACTAATAACCATGTTTCTGCGCAAACTGTCAGAAACAGACTCCATGAGGGTGGTATGAGGGCCCGATGTTCACAAGTGGGGCTTGGGCTTACAGCCCAACACTGTAACAGGATGATAAGCATTTGGATTTTGAGATTTCCTTTTCACAGTTCACCCAATCCACACACAAATGCTGTCTCACCCACAAATGTGGCCAACTGGCACACAAGCCACTGCTAGGTAGCACTGTTGTTTTAGGAAGTGTGGGGCCACCTTAAATGAAGAAGCAATATGCTCTTTCCACCATAGTGCTGCTCCAGCATTTCCAGTTATCCCAGTACACTTGCAATGGTGCTGTTGTTTAGCAGGTGTTTGCAGGAGCTTCCCATTATGTACATCAATGACATTCATCAGATATGCAAACAGACCAGTCTTTCAGACCCTGTCTAGCAAGCTGAAAAAAGGCTTCAAACTCTATGCCTCATCATACATACACAAATATGAAGGTAAAAAATTTGTTAGCATTAGATTGCCCTGTTAACAAATGAACATCTTATGTTGATATGTTATACTGGTATATATTGCTGATGCATTTAACTACATATCTAAGTTACTAGTTTTCTAACGACCAGGTACCTATCTAATGTATTAACTGTGCATTTTTTAATGGAGCTATTTTTATTCAGTGTCAAATAGGGACAGGCAAAGACTACAGGTCAATGAAAAAGAACAAGCCACCACATAGTCTGCTAGTAGGGACTGGAGTAAGTGTAGTCTACACCAGGGTTTTCAGACTTCAGTCCTGTGCCCACAGCATTTAGAGTTTAGCATTTAACTGAATGTATTATATGTTTTATTTAACTGTATTATTTATTATACGTTTTATTTAACTGTATAACTTGACAAGGATTTCATTAGTCCGTATGATGAATTTGAGTGTTGAAAGAGGAAAGATATGAAAACAAATAGAGATGTTGACCTCCAGGAGCTAAGTTTGACAATCTATGGCAGTGTTTCTCAGTCCCACTCCTAGCAGGACTATAGTTTTAAGTGTTGCTTGAGTCAAGGAAGATTTGCAGCCATTAATGTTTCTGCTCTAGGGATATATATGTTGGTAAACCAGGGATTCCCAAAGTCAGTGTTATGAATACCAGCATTCTATGCAAAGTTTGTGTTTCCCCAACAGCTTTTAATTACTCACTGAGCTGAAACTGGTTTGATAGATGAGGAAAAGTACAATAAGTGCATGACATGGGGTCTCAGTGACTGGGTCTATTTAACCTGATCAGACTTTGAAATATGGACTTCAGTGTTCACTCTTTTTTGACTAAGAAGACTACCAAAATTAATGTTATTATATTAAAGTTAGATACATATTTCTCAGGATTATGAATACATTTATAGGAATTCTTATTTCAAAATGTCAGTAATTGTCTTGGGCCAACACACTTTGTTGGCAAACCCCTTCGGTTCTACTAACCAAAACATGTTGTGATAAAATAGGCAAGAGGTTTCCGTTTTCATTATTGAGGGTACTTAAGCCTTACACATTTTTAACTGTCAATTTTAACACACCTGACACAGCCCAGCCCACAAGAAACTAAATTAGTTAGTTGAATCAGGGCCTACATAAGGTAAAACACTAAAATGAGAGACGTAGGATCCCCAGGACTGGTATAGGGAACCCCTGAATTTAAGTCATCAACTACTTTTGCTTCTTCCCCAACAGATCGGGCTTTGTGATTCATCCCATTGTGCTGAAACACATGCTGTTTGTGTGTGGCAGCCACTGCCCTGTACAAAAACATAGTGGCTTTGCTTTTCCAAACTGCATATTACTCACAGCCAAGTGTGCCAGTAGTTCCTCCAGTTCACACATTGGCAGAAACCACTTGTAATTTTATAATTATCTGTCACACTTCATAAGCTATCTATTTTAATGCATTGTCGAGGCTGAGATTCACAGCAGTGTTTCTCTTTTATTAGGGTGTAGAGCCAGGGCGCATGGTGATCGCAAAATCTGTGCAAAATCGTAAGTTGAGCCATTACTTCTGGATCTCACCTGCACTGCAGTTATGTTTTTACCTGTTCTAAAACATCTTAGACATAATATCTAATTATTAACTGTTTTTTAGCTGAATCAACCAGTTTGAGCTGTTTTTAGCTGTTAAAACAGGGAAAAACAACAGTGCGGTGCTATGCAGTTAAGAAATATAAGACACTAATGCAGAATGTTTTAATTTTCTGTCATATTACTTTAATAACATGATGATCCATGCATGTTTAGAGTGGCAGTAGCTTATGAAAGATTTAGCCTTGAAGACTAGCTAGTGGTGAAACAAGGCCAAGCATTACCTGCAACCTGCCCTAAACAGTTGCCTGTGGTGCCCAGCTCATTTTATTTACTTTGAGTATTTCAATTGTAGACCTATCTACTTTGAATTTTCCCAGCTATAACCCTTGTGCAGCTAAAACATGAAAATTGACATATATGACAAATCAATCCTGAAAGAATATTGGTCACACGAACAACCGATTCATATATGGCTCTTCGGTTCTGAATCTCTCCTTCACTGTTACACAGCTGATTTATACTGAGTGGCAAGAACATTAGCTTACTGAGTGGCAGACTTTGTTTTAGGGTTTCATAAATATTACCTTTTACCATAACTATTACCTTGTGTCTTTTGAAATTAAAAAGGGTTAATTTTCCTTTTTATTTCCCTTTTAAAAACCTCCCTTTTATTTTGTTGTTTATTGTGTCTAAAAATAAAAAAATGTGAATACCTGAAAGTATACCTTTTAAAAATATATATTTTAATTAATTATTTTTTTTACATTTACATTTACATTTACATTTATGCATTTGGCAGACGCTTTTATCCAAAGCGACTTACAAAAGAGGAGCTAACATTCGAACTACAGCACAAATTATACAAAATACCTTACATTAAGTGCAAAATGCCAGGAAGTAATAAGTGCATTAAAGAAAGACATTCAGTGCAAAAGATACTCTCGGAAGAGCTGGGTTTTCAATGATTTCTTGAATGCAGAGAGGGTTTCTGTTGCTCTGATAGTGCTTGGAAGCTCGTTCCACCAGCGTGGTACCAGAGATGAGAATAGCCTCAACTGACCTGTACGGAGGGTTGGTCGTGTTAGTAGGCGCTCCTTTGAGGAACGGAGAGGGCGGGCGCTAACGTATGGTTTTAAGAGTCTATTGAGGTAGATGGGAGCAGAACCAGTGAATACTCTGAAGGCCATCATTAGTGATTTGAATTTGATGCGAGCAGCTAAGGGTAGCCAATGCAGCTCAACTAATAGGGGCGTGACATGTGCTCTTTTTGGTTGGTTGAAGACCAGGCGTGCTGCCGCATTCTGGATCATCTGTAGCGGTCTCACAGCACAGGTCGGAAGACCTGTCAGGAGGGCGTTGCAATAGTCTAGACGGGAGATTACTAACGTCTGAACGAGGAGCTGTGTTGTATGTTGAGTTAGGTATGGCCTATTCTTCCTTATGTTGAATAGGGAGAAGCGGCACGATCGAGCTACAGCGGTAACATGATCTGCGAAGGTCAGCTGGTCGTCAACCATGACACCTAGGTTTCTTACAACCTTGGTGGGAGCCACTGATAGGGACCCTAGCTTGATGCTGATGTTGTGGAGAATAGCTTGCTTGGCTGGGAGGACCAGTAGTTCAGTTTTGGATAAATTCAATTGGAGGTGATGTTCCTTCATCCATGTAGATATGTCAGAGAGACAGTCAGAGATTCGAGTTGCCACTGAAGTGTCTCCTGGAGGAAAGGATAAATAGAGCTGTGTGTCATCATTTTTACTACTGATAATATGAAATAATAATAGTTTCAATATATATGCTCAGTTCTCATGCTTCCCTGTTAAGAAGCTACACACTTTACAGCCCACACTTTACAGCTAATATAATATACAGTATACCTAGCTTTACTTATACCTTATGTAGCAGAAAGGCACTGGGTACCAAACTATTTAAACCACAGTTAACAGCTATTTTCAAGAAGGTAGAGGGTACAAAAGTTACACTTCAAATTACCACACGTACTGCCTATATTACAGGTAACAGAAATACAGGGAAGCACAGGGTATTAAACTATAATTATGTTTAGAATTTCAGTAAAATCTGAATTGTAGTTATATGCCTTATTTATACAATATTTGTGATATACCTGGTAATAAAATCATACATCTACTGTCATACCTTTAACTGTAATTATTTTATATATCTAGAGGTACATATAATATGTCTATGTACAATGTTTGTAAGAACCACTAACATGTATTATCAAACCCTGTATTACTCTATACTTTCTATCTTACACCATATTTAACAGGTATTTACTCTTTATTTGTGAAATTTTTTGTAAGATATCCTTGATAACTGCATACATATGTAGTGGAGGATGGATCCAGATCAAGAAATGAAAAAACGCTAGGATCAACAGAATGTGTGTGTGCTAGCAGCCATGCACACATCTAGCGTGGAATGTTTAATGACTATAAAACCCCCTTCTTCAGTGACCCTGAGAGGCTTAGAGATGGATCCAGACCACACTAAGTGGTACCCCCAATTTTACGACTCCATTAAGCCTAAAAGATCAATCAGAGCCTTGGAGACCTGGATTATAGAACTCACCCGAGAAACCCGGAACCCCAGCGTTTTATTACCCTCCAGCGTTGGACTGTCGAACGCTTATCTTATCGCAAAATTCGGCAGATTGCCCCAGGACTGTGCTAATGGTGACCTCTCAACCCGAGTTCAAACCAGACAAACAGCATGGACTAACAGTGCCCCCAAGTGGACATTTGCTAAATCATATGCCACCCTAATCATTTTTCTCTCTCTCTCTCAAAAGAGAACTGTCTCAAACACATATGTTTTTGCTGAATCTAAGCATGTATTATGCAATGTGTTATTAATGTTATCCTCTGTTATTCTCAGGTGACTGTCTACTAACTAATCAAGTGACGTGAATTAATGTTTTAATCACGAAGAAAGATTCCTGTCTCAATTTAGAAGGATGTTAATTAATCTCTAATACCTAGAATAGTTGGTAATATATTCCATATATATATATATATATAGTTGGTAATATACTCCAGTATGCTCCCTATGTTATATTCAAGTATATACGATTGATTCTAGGATGTTCCATTTTCGCCAAACCATAGGTGATTTTTATTTCTCTGGAACTTGAGACGGTCACGTGTACTCCCCAACCCCTGGAACCAATCAGAGAACGGTGACCTCCCAAGTGGGTGTGACCGCGCATGAAAAAAGAGTTCGCTCAGAAAGGTTTTTCTTCTCAGCTCTTCGTCTACACACTTCTGCTACACTCTCTTCTACACACTTCTTTTTGCGCTTTTTATGCTTTTCCTTTTCTGAAGCAGATGGAGCCAACTCTCAAGAAGACTCTTAAAAGATCGATCTTCGTGCGAACTAACAGGGGACGCCTTGTGTCAGTTAGCATTGCAATACAGAAGTTAAAACAGCGAAAAAGTCAATTAGCTCTGTCAGTAACTTTCAACTTATCTTTTATTTTGTGTTCATCGTTTTTGTAGCCCAATCAAAGTTTAATTTTATGACTGATCAAAGCAGGTGAAACTTATTTTGGCCAGAATAAGATACCACCTCTGAGATTAGTTGATAGCTGATATGTTAGCATTATACTCTGACTTCTAAGGGCATCGCTTCTGAGGATTTGAGTAAACAGCGAGCTTCCTTTCGACGTCTCCCCTCACTCCGGGGACGATCCAGCCAGGCCAGCAGTACTCTGTGAAGGGAATCCCCCAACTGACGTCACACTATCTAAGGACACCGAAAGTGGTTGACTCATCCTGGAGGGAATCTCCTCCCTAGCAAGCCTACCTTCAGTCGTGACACGGGGAGGACAGGAAGCCAAGAGCCGGAGAACGGAGATTAAATCAGCTGGACCCATCGGCTTGGTTATAACAGCGACAAGAGTAAGCAAGCATAAATTCCTCATTTTCAGAAGCTGATGCCTAATTAAGTCTCTTGATAAATTTACACATTAATTAAATCTCATTTAGCAACACATTAGTCACAAGTCATATAGCCTAGCCAATTATTAAAATCGGAATGGTTTCTCCTGTTTTGATTCCGTTGAGGTTTTGATGATGATGCTATGTTTATCAGATTATTATCATTCCTCTTAATAAAGTATTTTTGATTTGAAATAATACGGTGAGTGGAGTCTATTAAAAAAAAGAAAACTCACCCCTAGCGTTGTACAATGTACAATAAATTACACTTAATAATCTATGCATATGTGGACATTAAATTATATGTCATTTGTAAAATATACATCATCTTAAACCAGCCGAGTAGTTATATTACACTGGCGGGAAAGGTGAATCCAGATTGGATATCTTTAGACTTAATAGACTTGACTTTGGCAGAGGTTAGAATCTAGCGTTGTAAGTTGAATGAAGAATGTTGCAGGAAAAAGGTGAAAATGCGATTTTATGACAATTTTGTAAATAGTCAGAGGGCCGGATAAACCAGCTTAACGGCCCGTGGGTGGTAGTTTGCCCACCACTGTGCTAGAGTCAGGTGCCTTTCTGGATCATTACTGCCCTCTGTCAGTCTGCAGTGGTACTGAACCGCATTGACAGGGTGGTGGGACGGATAAAAGTTTTCTCACAATTCACGAGTGGCTCGGAATGTTTCTATCCAAAGTCAAATCAATTGATGGAAAATGTTGGTCTGGTGTGTGATTTCTAAACCTGTAAGTCCACATCATCTGATTAATTTACCTTTAATAGTTGAATTAATAAACAATCATAAACCAAAGCTCAGGGCAGAGACACGCTTACTTCTTTCATTAACAAAAGTAAAAAGCCATCTACTGATGAGGACACTGCTCTACTGGATTCTTTGGTTTTGTCGTATAAACTAAAACAAGGCAAAGAAACACTTCGGGTCATTCCTTTAGCTTGGGCTCTAGTGAGGTAGGTTTACAAAATGGCTTTCAGAGATATTTGAATTAATGAATTATAAACTATTTATTCATAGTAAGTTATTCAGTCTGATATATATTCATAGCAAAACTGTGCACAAACACTTTTACCACGGAATATAATCAAATATTCCCTCACATATCAGCCTGCTTGGGATTATATAACCTGGGTTTACTTTTACTGAGTGAGTTCTATGCCTGTTTCATGAGCTTTGAAACAATTAAATAACACAAAAATTAAAGAGTGTTTGAAGAGATGTTGATATGATCCCGTCTGTTATTACAGAATTTGGATTAAGACTTTTATAAACTGGATGTAACTCTAAGAGTGTCCAGTGTCTCCTGATGATCGCCAGAGTGTGAAGCTATAAATTAACACAGGTCTCCAGTGTGACGTCACAGAGGAGGTAGAGTCCATCTTTAGGGCTGCGAAAGGCAGTAACAAATCCTCAGGATTCACTAATAACACACACATTCACCTGCTCACAACGTCTGAAGAGAAATAGAGGATCAGACCCAGATCCAGCAGGTACTGGAACACAATTCAGTTGTGAGATTTTTTTTAAATAGGACCTAAAACTTGTGGTTGAGTTATTTTTTGGTTGAAGAAGTAACCTTTTATTTTCAAATGAACTCACCCATCATTACAACATAAATTAAACCATTATTTACTTCAGCTATTTCATGGTGTTACACTAATCGGTTTTGTTTTGTATTTTTTATTAAAAGATTTACTGGTTGAATATGGACACTTAGGGTTATCTGTTGTTACTGTAGCAGGTAGAGCTGTCACTGGGCCATTAGTTATTTTTGGGCTTGTGCAGCCACCGTAGTTCAGGAGCAGTCTTCCCCCGCCCCCCCCCCCCCCTTCTCTCCTGGGTCATGCTGTTGCTCATTAGCTCCAGTGTATATATACACGCAGTTAGCATGTGGTAGGCTAAGCTCCCACTTTTTATTCTTTGGGTCGCGTTACTGCGGTGCTTGCTGCTGAGTGTCTTGGACGATCTTACTGGAAAGAAGACAGGTGCCACACTCCCTGTCGATTCACCACGTTGTTTGCCGTTAGCGGCAGCTCTAATCCGGGACAGTGCATTTAAGGCAGTTGGTGAGTATGATTGTTTGGACAGTGGACATTAGGTGCTACCGTCACCTATTTTAATGAAGTGAACGACTAAATAGGAGGGAATTTAACAGGAGAATGTTGTATTTAGATGTATGTTGGTGTGCCTGAGAACGAGTGGGCTTTCAAGCTGCATCAAGGTACAAATTCCATTCTTTTAGTTATGCTGGTGAATGTTTTTAGTTATAGATGGGTTTAAGGGTTTGAGGCACAGAGGGGATGTGTGCTTAGCACATGGCTAGCTTTATCCCACCTATTATGACGGTTTTATATTTTTATGATTAAAATGCTCCTTTTATTAGGTGCTCTGGGGTGTCGCCATCGGAGGTGGCCCAGGTGGTGTGGAGCAGAGCTTCTCCTAGTCTCCTGCTGTTTTGCCTGTGTGGATACATTGTGGGGTCGAACCACTTTTATCTTGTTTTATCTGGTTGTTTCTTTTATTTTGATTATTTGCCCTTGTGGGTTTTTCTTGTTGTTATTGAGTTCTTTTGTTTTTCTTGTCTTTTAAATTAACCCTTTTATTTTGGTTATTATTTTGGATGGTGTTCGGGCTGTGGGTATTACAGTCCTTTTAAGCATGTGATCTGCCTGTTTAACGTACTTGTGTATTTTTACCTGTTCTTGCAGAGCAACCTGGTATATGAGTGTCCCTTTGGTTGACTGGTTATCCTTCTTGTACATTTTTTTCCCTTTTTCCTGGGCACTCGATCTGTTGTGTGTGAAGCCACTACCCCAAGGGGGTTCTTTTTGGTAACCTGTGTGTGGGTTGTATAGTCTCTAGTATTGGAACTCTGTATAGGATAGCGTCTGCTGGAACCCAGTTAAAATGTACGCAAATGGTAGGATCATTATGATGAGCGAATCTAGTTAATAACCTTGTAGGGGTTATTTTTAGTAGTCAGTAGGTAAAACCCCACTGTATTCTTTTGTTTTATTATTTTTTTTTAAAACTTATTAATAAAATCGTTATTTTAAATGTTGCAAGACAACTGAGAGTAAAGGACTTTGTACGCTGAACTCCATTTCGTGTCTCTCCTCTTTTTCGGAACGTACCTGTGTGCTTTTGGGAAAGTACTTGGGGTTATTTCCTAGGGTGAAATTCCCTAGGTGGCGTAGTCGGGCTTACACTAATCTAAGCACTAGCCAAGGCCACATTTTTGGCGTAGTCGGCAGGATCCAGAAACAGAGACGTGGTTTGGAGTTCAGTTGTGTTGTCTTGTTGTTCTTATTCAAAGGCAAAACAGCAGTTGACGTTGGGTCACAAGGATTGTACTTGTGTGCCTGTAAGGAGGTGTTAAGCTAATTCATTTTCTTATTTGTTTCTTTCCCTTCTGTCCTTATGATGGCCAGTGAGCTTCAGGAAATGAGGGATTTGGTGCAACAGCTCCGGGCAGATAATGAGCGCCTTTTACAGGAAAGGGCTTCTTCCCAGTCTCAGCCAGGTTCCAGTAGTGGTGGTGAATCTCGAGGGCTGGTGAGTAACCCTACCCCAGTCGAAAGGGTGTTGTACCTTCCTCGTGAGCGTAAATGCCCAGTGTTTAGAGGCAGGGCTGGTATAGGTATAGAAGAGTGGAGTGAAGAGGTACAGGCAAGCATTCGGGCACGCCATTTGGCGCCTATTGATCAGGCTTATTTTATGTTAGATCATCTAGAAGGAGAAGCTAAGGATGAAATAAGGTATAGGCCTAGAATGGAAAGGGAGGATCCTCAGAAGATTCTATCTATCCTTAAAGAGCTATATGGGTGCTTGAAGTCATATATTGCCCTGCAGGAGAGTTTCTTTCGCCGTAAGCAATGGGAAGGGGAATCTTTACAGGAGTACTCTCATGCCCTTTTAGCCCTTATGGAAAAAATAAAGCAGTGTGCACCTTCTGTAGTACCGGATGCTGATACGTTGGTTCGTGACCAGTTTGTGGAGAGTGTTCTAGACTCTGCCTTGTGTAGGGAGCTAAAGCAGTTGATCCGTCAGACACCAGCACTTTCTATGCTGCAGGTGCGGGCAGCGGCCATTCGATGGGAACGTGAGAGTAGGCCAGCTGATAATGGGGGAGGTAGGAGCTATTCTGTCCCCTCTATGTGTGCACTGCAGATGTCTGGGGAGTCTTATCAGGCTCAGCGTGCTGCAGATAATATTAAATCTTCTGAGATGACAGAATTAAGGGCTATGCTGTTTAAACAGCAAGAACAGATTAGTCAGTTAGCCCAGAGCATTGCTAAATTAGGTGCCTCTTCTCGGCCTACCGGTCCTAGCCGGCCTAATATTATCTGTAGACGCTGTCAAAAACCAGGGCATTACGCCAGCGACTGTGATAATGAACGTGTTTCAGTGCACCCAATAGGGACTCCTCCTCAGAGTCGTGCAGCCCCTAATTCTCAGCCGGCGGAAAACTAGCTCCCTTCCAGGTGCAGAGCCACACCGTGGGAGGGGACAGTATTGGCTCTACCTCACAGCCTGCTTTACTTCAGTTGACCAGTCTGTCCTTAGTTGGGCAGTGCCCAAAAGTGGCTATTCAATTGGGGGGTGTGGTGGTGAACTGTTTGCTTGATACAGGGTCGATGGTTTCAACCATAGTTGAGAGTTTCTTTCGTCAACACATTCAGGGTGATTTGCGTTCTTGCCGGTGGTTGCAGCTTCGTGCGGCTAATGGGCTAGAAATACCCTATGTGGGCTACGTTGAGTTAACCGTGGAGGTACTTGGAAAATCCCTCCCTAACCGTGGTTGGTTGGTAATTAAAGATCCCCCAGGTTGTAGTACCTCACCTATAGTCCCTGGCGTGTTGGGTATGAACGTCATTCAAGAGTGTTATCAGGAACTCTTCTGTCAGCATGGTCCTGCATTGTTTGACCTACCGCCAGTTGTGCACGCATCCCCACCTTGGCAGCAAGCCCTGCAGTATTGTCATCAGGTTTCTGATAGGTCCTCTATACAAGACACAGGGGTAGCTAGGGTTAGGGGGCGGAGACCTATTCATATACCAGCAGGTACATTCAAGATGGTTGCTGCCACCTGTTCCAGTCATCTCAGTGAGTGCACTACTGGGGTTTTGTTCGAACCTCCTGATACTTTAGGTGCCTTACCTGATGGCCTGTTGGTTGCTGTTTCTCTACTCAAGGTAGTCGGAGGGACCGTGTATGTCCCCTTGGTAAATGTGGGTTGCTCTAGGGTTGTTTTGCCCCCACGCCGTCCCTTAGGATTGTTGACTAGCGCACAGGTTGTGAGTCTGCCTCTTGGAGTTACAGAGGAAATGAGTGAGCCCCCTATGGTGGTTGCCCAGGTTCAGGCTCAAACAGCTCAGCCCAGTTCAATTTTGGAGCAAATTGACGCATTGGATCTGTCTGTTTTGTCCCCAATAGATCAGGGAAGGGTGCGGTCCCTTCTCTGTAGGTATGCTGCAGTGTTCTCTTCCTACGAAGGGGATATTGGCTGTACGGGTTTGATTTCCCATGACATCCCTTTGTTGGATGAGGTGCCAGTAAGACAGAGATACAGACGCATCCCGCCATCTGACTATAAGGCTGTTAAGGCTCACATTCAGCAGCTGCTTGAGAATCAGGTTATTCAGGAAAGCTGTAGCCCTTATGCCTCGCCTATTGTTTTGGTTAGAAAAAAGGATGGTACCCTTCGGATGTGTGTTGACTACCGTAAGCTTAACAGCAAAACCAGGAAGGATGCATTTCCATTGCCTAGGATTGAGGAGACTTTAGATGCCCTATCAGGTGCCCAGTGGTTTTCGACAATGGATTTAGCTAGTGGGTACAACCAAATTCCAGTTACGGAGGGTGATCGCCCAAAGACAGCTTTTTGTACCCCCTTTGGTCTATTCCAATATAATCGCATGCCTTTTGGGTTGTGTAATGCCCCTAGCACCTTTCAGAGACTGATGGAAAGGATGTTCGGTGATCAGAATTGCCAATCAGTGTTGCTGTATCTGGATGACATTATTGTGTTCTCTTCTGACCTAGATCAGCACTTGAGTCGTTTGGAGTTGGTGCTAAATCGACTAGATCAAGCCGGGCTGAAAGCCAAGTTGGAGAAATGTTGTTTCTTCCGCCATCAAGTCCGGTACCTGGGTCATTTGGTGTCTGATAAGGGAGTATCCCCAGATTTTGAGAAGGTATCTGCTGTGGCTAACTGGCCCCGTCCCACGTCTGTTTCAGAGTTGCGTTCATTCCTGGGTTTTGCTAGTTATTACCGGCGGTTTATTAAGGGGTTTTCAAAAATGGCTGCTCCTTTGCACCGTTTAGTTGCTGAATTGGGTGGGACAAGGACTAGGAAGGGCCCTGGTTCCCAGTTGTCAGATTTCTGGTTAGAGCCATGTGAGACCAGCTTTCAGACACTGAAGTCCAAGTTTGTGAACGCACCTACACTTGCCTTTGCCAACTTCTCGCTTCCATTTATTTTAGAGGTTGATGCTAGTCACCAGGGCTTGGGAGCAGTGCTCTCCCAGGAACAGGATGGTCGAGTGCGTCCCGTGGCCTATGCAAGTCGTAGCCTCAACCCTAATGAAAAGTTGTATAGCTCAATGAAGCTGGAGTTTTTGGGTTTGAAGTGGGCAATGACAGAAAAATTTCGTGAGTATCTTTGGGGTCAGGAGTGTGTTGTCTGGACTGACAATAACCCCCTGAGCCATTTGAATACTGCCAAGTTGGGTGCTACAGAGCAGCGTTGGGTTGCTCAATTGTCAGCATTTAATTATATTATCCGTTATCGGCCAGGCCGTATAAATAAAAATGCTGATTCCTTATCTCGGCAGAGAATGCCCACGCCAGAAGAGCTGCAGGGTTCAGTAGTGGGTGGTGTGACATTGCCTCTGGCTCTTCGGCAGCCGGGTAGGGAGGCAGCCCCTTCATCAGTAGCTCAGTTTTTTATTTCTGCTTTTCCCTCCCGTGATTTTGGGGACCTGAAGTGTTTGCAGGAAGCCGATCCAGCTATCCGCAGTTTTAATTCTTTTTGGCAGGAGCATAGACTACCTAGTCGGAGTGTGAGGGAAGACTTGTCAACCCGGACTCAGGGATTCCTTCGCCAATGGGATAGGATTGTCCAGCGTAATGACTTGTTGTACCGTAGGATTCTGAAGCCAGATGGTGGAGAAGAGATTATGCAGCTTTTGCTTCCAGAATGCCTGCAGGAGGAAGTGCTGCAGCAATTGCACAACCAGCATGGCCATCAAGGGGTAGAGCGTACTACAGCATTAGTAAGGGAGCGGTGTTATTGGCCTGGAATGGCTAATGATATTAAGCAGTGGTGTCAGCAATGTGAGAGGTGTACCATCGCTAAACCCCCACAGAGACAGTTGCGTGCTCCAATGGGACACCTTTTGGCTTCGAGACCAAATGAGGTAGTGGCCATTGACTTCTCTTTTCTGGAGCCTGCTAGGGATGGTACTGAACAGGTTTTAGTTATAACTGATGTTTTCTCTAAGTTTACTCAAGTGATTCCTACTCGAGATCAAAGGGCTCAGACAGTGGCCAGGGTGCTTGTTCAGCACTGGTTTTATCGTTATGGGGTCCCGGCCCGTTTACATTCAGATTGTGGTGCAAGCTTTGAGAGTTCTCTTGTCTATCAGCTCTGCGATTTGTATGGAATTCAGAAGACACGAACTACTCCATACCATCCACAAGGCAATGGCCAGTGTGAGCGATTTAATCGGACAATGCATAACCTGCTGCGCACATTATCCCAGGAACAGAAGAGCCATTGGCCAGATTATTTGCCTCAGTTAGTTTTTAACTATAATTCATCTGTTCATCAGTCTACAGGGGAATCACCATATTTTCTCTTGTTTGGCCAAGAACCCCAACTCCCAGTGGACTTCCTGTTGGGTAGGGTCCCAGAGACTGAGGGTAGAGCAGTTGGTGATTGGGTTCAGGAGCATCAGAGGCGTCTCCAGGTTGCTTTCAAAGGGGCAAGGGAGAGGTTGTTGGTAGCAGCACAGCGGCGCAAGGAACGTCATGATCAGGGTTTTTTAGCTGACCGGTTGCAGGTAGGCCAGTTGGTTTATCTTAGGAATCATTCTGTTCGTGGACGTAAGAAAATCCAGGATGCTTGGAGTGCCATTGTTCACCAGGTAGTAAAAGTACCTGAACCTGGGGGTGTGGTGTATTCAGTGGCCCCGTTGCAAGACTTGGGCCAGGTCCGGCAGGTACACCGGGTAATGTTAAAGTTAGTTTCTCCAAACTCTTCTGCAGCATCTCCTCCAGTAGGGAACCCAAACATAGAAGATGGTTCAGAGTCAGAGGAGGAAGAGTTAGGTCAGTGGCTAGTGGTAGGTTATCCTCAAGCTGGGTCCCAGGAGCCATTGCCCATTCCAGTTCCACCAGGGGTTAACCCAGTTGAAGCCAGTCCTCCTTCCAGGGCTGGACCTAGTGGTCCGGGTTCCCCTGTTATATCTGAGGTAGAAGTTGCTGAGCAAGTGTTAGATGAGAGGCGACGAACAACTCGAGTAACAGCAGGCCAGCATAGGAACCCTCATCATCTGCCAATGTCCATGGCAAGTGTAGCTCCTAACCCGGCACCTTTGGTATCTGATTCAGGTAGTATGGCTGTTGTACACTTCAGCCCCTGGTGTTAGTCCGTGTGTTGGGTAATATTTTGTCGACGGGACGCCGACACAAAATGTGGGGGTAGAATGTAGCAGGTAGAGCTGTCACTGGGCCATTAGTTATTTTTGGGCTTGTGCAGCCACCGTAGTTCAGGAGCAGTCTTCCCCCGCCCCCCCCCCCCCCCCCCCCCCCCCGCTCCCCTTTCTCTCCTGAGTCATGCTGTTGCTCATTAGCTCCAGTGTATATATACACGCAGTTAGCATGTGGTAGGCTAAGCTCCCACTTTTTATTCTTTGGGTCGCGTTACTGCGGTGCTTGCTGCTGAGTGTCTTGGACGATCTTACTGGAAAGAAGACAGGTGCCACACTCCCTGTCGATTCACCACGTTGTTTGCCGTTAGCGGCAGCTCTAATCCGGGACAGTGCATTTAAGGCAGTTGGTGAGTATGATTGTTTGGACAGTGGACATTAGGTGCTACCGTCACCTATTTTAATGAAGTGAACGACTAAATAGGAGGGAATTTAACAGGAGAATGTTGTATTTAGATGTATGTTGGTGTGCCTGAGAACGAGTGGGCTTTCAAGCTGCATCAAGGTACAAATTCCATTCTTTTAGTTATGCTGGTGAATGTTTTTAGTTATAGATGGGTTTAAGGGTTTGAGGCACAGAGGGGATGTGTGCTTAGCACATGGCTAGCTTTATCCCACCTATTATGACGGTTTTATATTTTTATGATTAAAATGCTGCTTTTATTAGGTGCTCTGGGGTGTCGCCATCGGAGGTGGCCCAGGTGGTGTGGAGCAGAGCTTCTCCTAGTCTCCTGCTGTTTTGCCTGTGTGGATACATTGTGGGGTCGAACCACTTTTATCTTGTTTTATCTGGTTGTTTCTTTTATTTTGATTATTTGCCCTTGTGGGTTTTTCTTGTTGTTATTGAGTTCTTTTGTTTTTCTTGTCTTTTAAATTAACCCTTTTATTTTGGTTATTATTTTGGATGGTGTTCGGGCTGTGGGTATTACAGTCCTTTTAAGCATGTGATCTGCCTGTTTAACGTACTTGTGTATTTTTACCTGTTCTTGCAGAGCAACCTGGTATATGAGTGTCCCTTTGGTTGACTGGTTATCCTTCTTGTACATTTTTTTTTTCCTTTTTCCTGGGCACTCGATCTGTTGTGTGTGAAGTCACTACCCCAAGGGGGTTCTTTTTGGTAACCTGTGTGTGGGTTGTATAGTCTCTAGTATTGGAACTCTGTATAGGATAGCGTCTGCTGGAACCCACTTAAAATGTACGCAAATGGTAGGATCATTATGATGAGCGAATCTAGTTAATAACCTTGTAGGGGTTATTTTTAGTAGTCAGTAGGTAAAACCCCACTGTATTCTTTTGTTTTATTATTTTTTTTTAAAACTTATTAATAAAATCGTTATTTTAAATGTTGCAAGACAACTGAGAGTAAAGGACTTTGTACGCTGAACTCCATTTCGTGTCTCTCCTCTTTTTCGGAACGTACCTGTGTGCTTTTGGGAAAGTACTTGGGGTTATTTCCTAGGGTGAAATTCCCTAGGTGGCGTAGTCGGGCTTACACTAATCTAAGCACTAGCCAAGGCCACATTACGCTCTTTGTCAACCTGCCTCTACCCAAATCTAGTAGTGGTCCACAGCTGTTAGTAACTCATGTTAATTTAATGTTATACTTAAATACTGATGGATTTGTACCAGAGGCGATTGCTCTAAGACTGCAAGGGAAGCTCAGCTTCCCCTAAAATGTCAAAGAATAAGTGATAAAATATATACTGTTGTGTGTACATGTCATTGAATAAATATGCTCTACAACGCGCTCAACTTTTGTTCAGAATCAGCTTCTTATCACTGGTAAAGACGCGGCTTTCCTCTCAGTCATTCCCGCAGCTTTCACAGTGATTTAACAGTGCGGACGCTGAGCGTCCACAGAGTTCAATAGCGAAGCAGCGAAGTGCAGGGAAACGAGACGAGTGATTGGATAAATTCTGGGCTTTGTCCCGCCCATCGGACGCTCAGCGTCTCTAGGGCTCTATGGGGCAGTGGGCGGGCCTCGGTGGCCCGGACGCTCAGCGTCAGCATGATGATTGAATGATCTGTCTGAGGCTGAATCCATTTTTGATTGACAGCGAAATGAGCGAATCAGCGATCCTTTGGTGTAAAGATCCATGCGAGCATTCCATTTTCATTCTGTTCTGAGTTGAACCGGAGACTTTCTAAGTCCTCTTAGCGGCATTTTGTTTGTTAAAAACGTCTAGCGACAAATTGAGCTTCTATTTCTGTCCCTGGAAAAGACGGCTTGTTGGTACGACAGGGTCACAGATCATTTTCTTGAAAAGGATCGGAGGGTAGAATTTATGCATAAATAAACCGACACATTTTATGATGTAGGCCGAAATTGAGCTTCCCCTCCTTGAAAGAACAGCATCCGCCACTGATTTGTACATATAACACTCTATAACTGAATAGATGTAGTATGTGGAAGTTTGAGTGCTAGATTGTTTTTTTTTGTTTGTTTGTTTTTTTCATGTTTCAGCTGTCAATTTGTGTGTTAATTGTGATTTAGATGTTACTTTGTTTTAGATATGGTGTGTCAGACTTTATATTTTGCTTTAGCTTAACTTTTGTGCTAGCTTTTTATGTTGTATGCTAAGTTTATTTTGCTTCATTAGTGTTGCGTGTTTAAGCTTTGTTATTATATTGTGCTATCTTAATATTGTTGTTCCTTTACTAATTTGTAGGTTGGCTTTGTTAATTTGTGCATTAGAATTATTGCTTTGTGTGTTAGTTATTTTGGTCTCATTAGATTACATCTACTTTTCTCCTCTCTCCATTAGATCAGTGATGGCGATCAGAATAGTTCTGCTGGGGAGGAGGGCTGCTGAAAAGAGTTCCTCAGGGAACACTCTCCTGGGATAGAAATCTTTCCACACAGCACCCAGCTCACAGGGAGTGACCAAGTATTGCTCCATGAGCTCCAGCACTGTAGGTGGACACAAAATCTTTGTTGTGGACACTCCGGGGTGGACAGATTTCAGTCAGACTGAGAATGAAACCATACAGAAGATTGTCTTGTGCATTGAAATCTCCGACCCTGGGCCCGATGTGCTCCTCTTTGTACTGCCCATTGGTCGCTGCACCAAATAAGAGGATGATACAGCCAAGCAGATCCTGGAGGTCTTTGGAGAAGAAGCTATCAAGCACACAATGGTGTTATTTACCAAAGGAGACGATCTGGTTGGAAAGACAATTGAGGAATACTTGGAAGATGCCCATCCAGGACTGAAGAATATCATTAGAATGTGTGGAGGAAGATACCATGTCTTTAATAACAGAGACAAAGACAATAATGAGCAAGTCTCCACTTTGCTGAAGATCAAAAACATGGTGGAAACAAAAAGGCAAACACTATCACAAAAACTCAGAAGATGTTAGAAAAGCGAAACATACAAACCATTCCAACAAAAATTATGAAAGAGAAATCAGATGTGAGGAGTAAAGATGGAATTAAAGGCAAACAGCAAGAAAAAAATAATCAAGATATACATTGGAGAGACTCAGAGAAGCAGCAAAGACATCTACAAGAGAGTGACAGAAAAGTTGAGGGGACATCAGCAGTGTATCTGAATCTGGCCATAAACAATTCAAAACAAGAGCACACATACTTAGAACATGGAGAACAATCTCCAAGTCAAATGGAAAAATCAGAAAATCTCAGCAAGCACCTCAGTTTACAGGAGGAAGAACTGCATAGATGTCAAAAGAAATGAGACATTAATTAAAGTAAACAATGAACTACAGGAAGACATACACGCTGAAAGTAGAACTGAGGGAACAGAAAACTGAGACTGAAACTTTAAAACACTTAGCTGCAGCTTTTAAATTAATACATCGGCATTCATTAAAAAGATCAGACAAAATGACTATATTTTAAACAACAACAAGGTGCCATAAGCTGCCACAACTAGAGCAAGATTCTTTAACAAAACAAATATTTAAACAAACTTTAAAAACATCAAATTGACACACTCAAATAACAAAAAAACAAAATAAAAAAAAATCAAAGGACAATATACACTTAGAGACCACAAAAAAAAATTAATAAGCAAGCCCACAATTGGGAAATAACAAGTTAACTAAACCCAAAAATTGACACAAATAATCTAACAAATTTCAATAACACACAAACGAAAAACTTAACACAAAAGAAAAGCAAAAATTACCCCCAAAAAATGCAACTATAACTATATTGTAGAATAAACTGAGTCTTGAAAACGAAAAAAAATAAATAAAAAAATAAATAAAAAAATATATATATATAGACCCGCAAGTGATACGAACCTATAACAAAGCAGCAGCACGACTTAGCCAAGATGTGGAGAAACCAGCAGCACCACGAGGGGAGGAGCAGCTAGGGGAATGTTTAAGCTCCGTTTTAAAGGAGTCTATCTCTGTCTGGAGGTGCGAAAACCTATAGAAGAGAAGGAGCAGCTGGCAGTGTGACTGTTCTAATGAAATATAGAATGCAAATACAAAAAAAACTGGAAATATTCTTAAAGAGCTGGAACGTGCCTACCTGGAATTAAGCTGTGAAGCAGCAAATCAGTGAAAGTGCAAAGTACAGAGCAGCAACGATGCGAAACAGAATGAATGAAGGCCTCAGACCACGGCACAACACTAACACAGCAATCACTACTAAATACACTCAAAAATCACCCTGTTACTCTACACATTGTAAACCCACACAAATAGAAAAAAAATTTACCGACACCCATGGTCCTACCTAAAGCAATTAAAACACGCAAATCGTTGCAGTTGTACCTGAATCCGCCATGCCAATGGCAGGAAGGTCAAGTTCACCGGAAGGGGGGGAGCCAAGCAGGGCAAACAAATCACTAAGTTCTCCTACTCCCCCCTTCTTATAGGGCTACAGTGACATCCCACAATTAACCCTTGCCATTACCCTTCCATGAATATTAACTGGAAATAAATAAAAACACCATCTGCCACATGAAGATATTTAGATTGCAGTGATGTCACATGAACTGTGGATGCTTGTGTGGGCTTGGAGCCTTCCAACCTGCTTGTGTTCACTAGGTGATGAATAAGTATGAGTACTCTCATATGCAGACCTGTTGATGTGTTACGCTACCTGTCATCTTCAATGACTTCTATTTTGTATTTTCATTTTCTTTTTTGCCTTGCTCTCTACCGTTGGGACATTCTGGTTTTGGACTCCTGCCTGGTTTCTTCAGTTCTTCTTTTTGGTATGTTCCTACTTCCTGGTTACTGACCTGGACTGTTCTGATCTTGCCCTTTGTTAAAGCCTCATTACATTTTCCTCTGCGTCTCTTTTTGGTCACATCCTGACATGATGGTACAAAACATATAGCTTTAACAAGCATTTCGGAAGGCTTTAGACTTGACTTTATTGATCCCACATCGGGGGAAATTCACTTGTTACAGCAGCACACAATCTTAGGCATTGGACAAGAAGTGGGGGAAAAAAAGACAGTAACGCAATAAAAACAATGGAGGAAAAGACTTAAACTTACATACTCGCAAAACATATAACCCATACAACTACACAGAGATGGTTGCATATGAGAAGTTATTGCACATTATTATTCGCATTGTTGGGAAAAAGGCAGAGGTAGTAATACCGGTAGTGCCAAAAAAGATAATAGTATATATTACATATTGTAAGTGTTGCAAAGTAGTGCAAAGACAGATAGTGCAAAAAATATATGCAAGATAATAGTATATTTTTTACATATTGTAAATGTTATATAATCTAACAGCAGTAGGTATGAATGACCTTTGGTATCTCTCCTTCCTACACTGTGGGTGTAACAGTCGTCTGCTAAAGGAGCTGCTCAAGGCCTCCACTGTCGCATATAGGGGGTGAGAGGGGTTATCCACAATTGATATTAGTTTTGACACCATTATTATTCGGGACCGATTGATAACGTCAATGGACGTCCGAAATGCATTGAAAACAAGTCAGTTATTCCGGGACCAATTGATAACGTCAGAGGACGTCCGAAAGGCGTTTAAAACAAGTCAGTTACTTCAGGACCAGTTAACGTCAGTGGATGTCCAAAATGTGTCTGTTATTTTGGGACAAATTAATATTGTCAGTGGACGTCCGGAATGCGTTTTAAATCAGTTAACAGAGAGAGAGAGAAAGAGAGAGAATGTGTGTGTGTTTGAGAGAGAGAGAGAGAGAGAGAGACCCTCCCCTTCAGATAACGGTTACTCTGAGTTTTAATACAGCGTCAAAATAAGTTTCAGTGGATGATTTTTCAACGGTTTGTGGAAGCAGGCATTACTAAAACAGCGGGGGAGGCTCGTATATTCAGAGGTAAGTGATATTTATTCTTAATAAAACTTTAGTTTCACTCATTCTGGTAAAGTATAAGTATTTAAAGAGCTCTAGCAAAGCAACAGCTATGCTAGGTTAGCATCTCAATGAAGACAAGTGAAGGAGCAGAGGAGGATAATAGTTAACCCAAAAAAATTCAAAGTAATATTACATTATTAACAGTAATGTTTTTGACATTTATTTCAGCAGGTCTGGGTTGCAGTTACATGCAAGCCACCTTGCTAACAATGCGAATGTTAACCAAATATCAAAACAAGTGCTGGGCTGGAAAGTAAAATCATACAATAACATTGTATAGGCCACATTTGTGCTTTTCCAAATATGTGAAAATCATCAGATGAACGATACTTTTACCTGAAGTTGTGTGTAAAATATTGATGTATTGTACTCTGTTATGACTTTTACTTAGAAAATCAATACATATAATTTTATCAGGTGCACCAAAACATTTACATATCATACAATATTAGTGTTAGACTGACCATTTTTCCCACTCAGGTATCCAACTAACTTGGAGTATGTTCATGTTCCCAAAGGTTTAACTGAAATATAAATGTTGTGGGGAACACTAATGTAAGTATGTATTTTATTATATTGTAGAATTAGTAATAATATTTTTTAAGATATTAGATTTATTAATTAATTTATAAGATTTACAGCTGTACTCCCTAAAATACACATCACCACACTGACGTTGAGATGAGAGAGGACTTCAAAGCTTACAGGTTTGATTTAAACATTTGACCTAAATAATAATTTAACAATTATTGCATCAATGTGGCTTCTGTGCTTTCATTCATTCATGTATTCATTCACTGTCTGCTTGTCCAGTTCAAGGTTGTGGTGGGTACAAAATATTTACATACTACCTGGAGTCACTCTGCGCAAGGTGGGAACACACCCTAGACAGGGCACTAGTCCTCCACAGGGCACCACACACCCACAATTTCACTCACACAATGGACACTTTTGAGTAGCCAATCCACCTGCCAATGTGTGTTTGGATCATGGGAGGAAACCAGGAGCACACAGAGGAAACCCATACAGACATGGGATCATTATTATGGGATCATTATTAATGCATTTTTCTTCATGATGTCTAGGCACTGACATCAGGAATAAACTAGTTTTTCTTGACTTACAACTCTGACCCCCTCATTAAGTATGATAAAGTAAACTGTTGCCACACGAACTGAAATAGTCACAGTCGATGGAAAGTCAGTATTATGTCTTAGTGTGTCATGCCAAGTCTATTTCTGTTTTTCTGTAGGGTGAACCTACAACATTATATCTGATAATTCACCTGAAAGATCAGGACTGGGAAACTGGTGTTTACATTTACATTTACATTTAAGCATTTGGCAGACGCTTTTATCCAAAGCGACTTACAGAAGAGGATCTAACATTCGAACTATAGCACAAATGATGCAAAATACCTTACATTAAGTGCAATATGCAGGAAGTAATAAGCGGATTAAAGAAAGACATTCAGTGCAAAAGATACTCTCGGACGAGCTGGGTTTTCAATGATTTCTTGAATGCAAAGAGGTATTTCTGTTGCTCTGATAGTGCTTGGAAGCTCGTTCCACCAGCGTGGTACCAGAGATGAGAATAGCCTCAACTGACCTGTTTCCAGAGGAAGCCAGAGTGTGGTGAAAGCTGAGTTGAGGTTTGCTGTCATAGTGCAGTAGATGAGGCCTTCTTCACAAACACCTGTACGTACCACGACTTCAAAATTGAATACCCTGCACACCTGAAAACATCATGACATTTCTCCAGAGATGCATTTTAAACATGGAGTTGCAGAGTGTGATTCGAGTGATCAACCTCCTGTACTAAACCTTTCATGCCTCCACTGAACCAATGCACACAATTTCTGCATAGAAAGTTTACCTTTGCCAAACTCAAACAACACATTGGCCTGTGCGTGGACATGTACAGTATAACCTGTTGTATATGACTGCCAGATGTGTACTGAAAACACAAGAAATAATTTTCCTTCCACTGTCATATTTTTATTAATTTAATGTATTGGGATAAACAGATAAAAAAAAGGTAAAATTTAATGTATATATTAAAATGTCAGTTTTGCGTATTTCCTCTTCAGGTGGATTTTTATTAATTTAGAAATTGCTATATTTTTAAATTTGCCTTTTTACATAAGTAATTGTTTCGTATACTGTTGATAATGGAAGGTCGCCAATCCACCTACCAATGTGTGTTTTTGGACTGTGGGAGGTAACCGGAGCACCCGGAGGAAACCCACGTGGACATAGGGAGAACACACCAACTCCTCACACAGAGTGGGAATCGAACCCACAACTTCCAGGTCCCTGGACCTGTGTGACTGCGCCACTAACTTCTGCGCCATCATGAATGAATATTTGTGTTAATAATTCTGGTACACTTTAGTCACCACAGGGTACAAAATGGTTTGTCACTGGGGTGGTATATATAAAGCTAATGTTAATGATACATTTTAGCCCCATATGGTTCCAAGTACATTAACTAGTACAAAAACATGACTACATAAAAGAACACTGAAAGGTACTGTATTGTACCTTTGATTTTTTTTTTGAAAATTGTGTTTTCTATGGGCTGCCGCAATCTCCGCGAGAGCTAAGGGACCGTTTACAAACTACACAGTAAAAACGAAGGTGACGAACCTCACACATGATGTATACTACTCTTACCTTGATAAATTTAACCATTACTGGCCCGTGGTGATACATTTTTCATTACAAATTTCAATAGCTTTTGAACCTTTGATGATATTGTTTCAAAACTAATTGTATTTGATCAAATGCAACCCACATGACATACTACACCTGTTATTTTGGCAAATTTAACCATTGCTGGCCCGTGGTGATACATTTTTCATTATAAATTTCAATAGCTTTTGAACCTTTGATGATATTGTTTCAAAACAAGTTGTATTTGAACAAGTGCCACCCACATGACATACTACAACTCTTATTTTGGCAAATTTAACCATTGCTGGCCCGTGGTGATGAGTTTTTGAAAATAAATTTCAATAGCTTTTGAACCTTTGATGATATTGTTTCAAAACAAGTTGTATTTGATCAAGTGCCACCCACATGACATACTACATCTCTTATTTTGGTAAATTTAACCCTTACTGGCCCGTGGTGATACATTTTTCATTATAAATTTCAATAGCTTTTGAACCTTTGATGATATGGTTTCTAAACAAATTGTATTTGATCAAGTGCCACCCACATGACATACTACACCTCTTATTTTGGTAAATTTAACCCTTACTGGCCCGTGGTGATAAATATTTCATTATAAATGTCAATAGCTTTTGAACCTTTGATGATATTGTTTCAAAACAAGTTGTATTTGATCAAGTGCCACCCACATGACATACTACAACTCTTATTTTGGCAAATTTAACCATTGCTGGCCCGTGGTAATACATTTTTCATTATAAATTTCAATAGCTTTTGAACCTTTGATGATATGGTTTCAAAACAAGTTGTATTTGATCAAGTGCCACCCACATGACATACTACACCTCTTATTTTGGTAAATTTAACCCTTACTGGCCCGTGGTGATAAATATTTCATTATAAATGTCAATAGCCTTTGAACCTTTGATGATATTGTTTCAAAACAAGTTGTATTTGATCAAGTGCCACCCACATGACATACTACATCTCTTATTTTGGTAAATTTAACCCTTACTGGCCCGTGGTGATACATTTTTCATTATAAATTTCAATAGCTTTTGAACCTTTGATGATATGGTTTCTAAACAAATTGTATTTGATCAAGTGCCACTCACATGACATACTACACCTCTTATTTTGGTAAATTTAACCCTTACTGGCCCGTGGTGATAAATATTTCATTATAAATGTCAATAGCCTTTGAACCTTTGATGATATGGTTTCTAAACAAATTGTATTTGATCAAGTGCCACTCACATGACATACTACACCTCTTATTTTGGTAAATTTAACCCTTACTGGCCCGTGGTGATAAATATTTCATTATAAATGTCAATAGCCTTTGAACCTTTGATGATATGGTTTCAAAACAAGTTGTATTTGATCAAGTGCCACCCACATGACATACTACAACTCTTATTTTGGCAAATTTAACCATTGCTGGCCCGTGGTGATGAGTTTTTGAAAATAAATTTCAATAGCTTTTGAACCTTTGATGATATTGTTTCAAAACAAGTTGTATTTGATCAAGTGCCACCCACATGACATACTACATCTCTTATTTTTGTAAATTTAACCCTTACTGGCCCGTGGTGATACATTTTTCATTATAAATTTCAATAGCTTTTGAACCTTTGATGATATGGTTTCTAAACAAATTGTATTTGATCAAGTGCCACTCACATGACATACTACACCTCTTATTTTGGTAAATTTAACCCTTACTGGCCCGTGGTGATAAATATTTCATTATAAATGTCAATAGCTTTTGAACATTCGATGATATGGTTTCTAAACAAATTGTATTTGATCAAGTGCCACCCACATGACATACTACAACTCTTATTTTGGCTAATTTAACCCTTACTGGCCCGTGGTGATAAATATTTCATTATAAATGTCAATAGCTTTTGAACATTTGATGATATGGTTTCTAAACAAGTTGTATTTGATCAAGTGCCACCCACATGACATACTACACCTGTTATTTTGGCAAATTTAACCATTGCTGGCCCGTGGTGATAAATATTTCATTACAAATTTCAATAGCTTTTGAACCTTTGATGATATTGTTTCTAAACAAGTTTTATTTGAACAAGTGCCACCCACATGACATACTACACCTCTTATTTTGGTGTTTATAATGTCCCATACTTTGCAAGTTTTAAGTCATTTGCATGCATTTTGAGAGCTATTGAAGAAAGAAATCTGAAATATGCGAATATGAAACCAACTTTACCGGAGTGGGAGTTGACTGCATGAGAGTGCAAGGGGATCTCATGACTGGAGTGGCATTCAACCCAACAGGACAGAGTTGGGTCAGGCGTATCTCACCAAATTTGATGCATTGTGCGAACGTATCAAAGGGAGGTATCTGGTCCAACATGTCCCACGAAGAATTGCAGAGTGCAAACAACAGCCAGACGAATCGGCGCGGTCTGGAGGTGACAAGGAAACATGGAGGCGGCGGACCACCAACGGAGGATTGGGAGACTGCGCATATAACAGCCTGGGAAAGCCAGCTGAAATATATGGGAGGCCGTCTAGGGCAAATACACTGAAACACTTGCGCACTACACTCAAACACTTGCACAACACACCGAAACACTTGCACACTACATTGAAACACTTGCGCACTACACTGAAACACTTGCACGCACTACATTGAAACACTTGCGCACACTACACTGAAACACTTGCGCACACTACACTGAAACACGTGCACAGTACACACTGAAACATTTGCACTACACTTCACATACACGTATATATATTAAACATGACGTGTGTGTGTGAGAGAGAGAGAGAGAGAAGATGCACTCAGCTGTGTAGTATGGGAGGCCGTCTAGGGCAAATATATGGGAGGCCGTCTAGGGTAAATACACTGAAACATGGAGGCGGCGGACCACCAACGGAGGATTGGGAGACTGTGCATATAACAGCCTGGGAAAGCCAGCTAAAATATATGGGAGGCCGTCTAGGGCAAATACACTGAAACACTTGCGCACTACACTCAAACACTTGCACAACACACCGAAACACTTGCGCACTACATTGAAAAACTTGCGCACTACATTGAAACATTTGCTCACTACATTGAAACACTTGCGCACTACACTGAAACATTTGCACTACACTTCACATACACTCGTATATATATTAAACATGACGTGTGTGTGTGTGTGAGAGAGAGAGAGAGAAGATGCACAGCTGTGTAGCACAGGGTACAATCTTTTATGACTAATTCCTGTGCTCTGTGTCTTTTCAGAGATGAACAGACATTTGTTCTTGCAAGTGTGCAATTGTTTCAGTGTAGTGTGCGCAAGTGTTTCAATGTAGTATGCGCAAGTGTTTCAATGTAGTGTGCGCAAGTGTTTCAGTGTAGTGTGCGCAAGTGTTTGAATGTAGTGTGCGCAAGTGTTTCAATGTAGTGTGCGCAAGTGTTTCAATGTAGTGTGCGCAAGTGTTTCAGTGTGTAGTGTGCAAGTGTTTCAATGTAGTGTGCGCAAGTGTTTCAGTGTATTTGCCCTAGACGGCCTCTCATACAAATACACTGAAACACTTGCGCACTACACTCAAACACTTGCACAACACACCAAAACACTTGCGCACTACATTGAAACACTTGCGCACTACACTGAAACACTTGCGCACTACACTGAAACACTTGCGCGCACTACATTGAAACACTTGCGCGCACTACACTGAAACACTGCGCACACTACACTGAAACACTTGCGCACACTACACTGAAACACTTGCGCACACTACACTGAAACACTTGCGCACACTACACTGAAACACTTGCGCACACTACACTGAAACATTTGCACTACACTTCACATACACTCGTATATATATTAAACATGACGTGTGTGTGTGTGTGAGAGAGAGAGAGAAGATGCACAGCTGTGTAGCACAGGGTACAATCTTTTATGACTAATTCCTGTGCTCTGTGTCTTTTCAGAGATGAACAGACATTTGTTCTTATTATTTTTTATTAGTCTTTTCATATTTGATCAGCCATTGCGTATTTCTGGTAACAGTGAGGATATCCGTAATTTTTTGCGTGATGTCCTGCGTTGTGTGGAATCCATACAAGATGACCCGCTACACAGACACTACACTGAACTTGAGCACCACACAAGAAACATTCAGTCCATCATACGTGCAGTTGGGCGCAGAGAAGGGCCTGTGGTGAGAGAATGCACGACTCTTTTGGAGTCTTTATATCAGTGTCTAATTCTCATTTTACAACAATATCCGGGCCAAAAGACATCAAGGCAACAATATTCTCATAATTCCTCCAACAACTTCCAGTGGCACGTCCGGTTGCCCACGGTATGATTTAACAGCAGACCAGATTATCCACTACCTAAATCTGGGATTTAATTGGCAAAGAATCGCTTCCATTTTTGGAATTGATCAACAAGTGTGCAAGTGTTTCCGTGTAGCGTGCGCAAGTGATTTAGTGTGTAGTGTGCAATTGTCTCAGTGTAGTATGCGCAAGTGTTTCAGTGTGTCATGTGCAAGTGTTTCAGTGTAGTGTGCGCAAGTGTTTCAGTGTGTAGTGTGCAAGTGTTTCAATGTAGTGTGCGCAAGTGTTTCAGTGTGTAGTGTGCAAGTGTTTCAATGTAGTGTGCGCAAGTGTTTCAGTGTATTTGCCCTAGACGGCCTCCCATAAGTATTTGCCCTAGACGGCCTCCCATACGCCTGTGTTGAAACCAACTGTTTAGATGTGGACGTGGGCCGACTGAAAGAGGTGGAAAAGTATGCAGCGCATGCAGAAAAACTCCTGAACGCAAGAGAGGAAAAACGACGAGAAAAGGAGGAGCACAAATTGGTTGATACACAGCTGGCATTATGGAAGCAGGCAACGGACCACGATCAAAGAGGTGAGGGACGACGCAGAGGTCGAGGCCGTGGAAGAGGCCAACGCTGGCAGAAATGCAGGGTGTTTCGTCTGTGGAAGCCCTGATCACTTCATAACAGACTGTCCCAACAGACACAGAGACCAGAGACAAGCCCCGCAAGCAATGGAGCCTTCCAACTGAGATTAGGCCTTGGGGGTGGAGGAGCAGGATGGGGATGGAGTGCCTGGACGAACACCAGAATAGATAAATGAATAATTTTTGTTATTAACACAAACTGATTCTTATGTTGTCATGTTTAGAATAAAGATGACAGTAGCAAGGATAGAATTTAGCTTTTAGTAGATTCATGAGCAACCACTTTTGAGCTTCATGTTTTTCAATTAGACCTCAGCATAAGGGGTGTTTGGCCAAAGTTACAGATGTAGTTTTTAGGATGCTCCGTGCAGACAGAAAAAAAATGCATTTTTGTTTTCTAAGTTTCGCCCAATTAATCTCCTGAGCAGGGATTCAGGGATTTAATGAGTAAATTGAGTATTTAATATATACTGAGTCTATGTGGGCATCGAGGTCTGTGTGGAGGATACAGTGGTGTATGTCATGGTGAAGCAGGCATGTGGCTTGCTGTTATACATATGAGTGGAAGCTGGGAAAGCTTGGCTTCATCAGCAGATTTACTGTCCACAGTTAAGTCTAAATTTCTGCAATCTACTGACCTCCTTACAGAGTGGGTCGATGTCATGTCAATAGAGGACCTTCATCGCACTGTGCACATGCATGAAGGGCCTGATGAAGATTTTTTGATGAAGGAATTTGATTTGATGGGTTTTAAGTGAAAAGCTAAAGCTTGTGTATCTCTAGTGGGAAAATTGACACTCCATGGCTCAGATCATCCTCTCACCTTCACAAAAGCAATTGTTTAAACTGTTTGTTCAAAAGAGAAGTCTATTTTTGCATTCTGAGCCTCATATATCACTGTCTAAACTTCTTGAGGATGGGTGGAGAGATCTGAGTCCATGGCATTGCAAGTGCACCTCCTTGAATGATTGGCGGGATCATGGAGGGTGTGTGAAAAAAAAAGGTTGAAAATTCAGAAGTGTTCCGCATTTAATACACAGCTGTGGTTTCCTTTTTCTTAATTGACATGAACACACACACAAACCAGAGCTGTGTATGGGTTTCAGTTTCTGAGGATCTGTCTGCAGTCCCAGACTGCTGATATGCAAAGTGCAAATAAAGTTGGGGATGATATGCGCCCAAACTGTAGTAGTTAATCCTAAAAAGGGACTATCAACCAAAAAAGCTGCTCAAACGCGTCACTATTGAGGGCATCACATCAGTGTTCAATTCACTCGTCGCTGCTGGTGTGATTGTTCTCCGCCCTAAATCAGCGGTTCATACCCGAATTTATTTGGTGAAGAATAATAAAATTCAGTGCTTCAGGGTAAACTGGAGAGTAGAGATTTGTGTAAGACCTGCAGGCAGTAAATTCTGAGGTTAATCCTGAGATTTATCCATCCTCTCCAGAAGTTCCAAATCAGCACATAGTCTTATCCCAGGTACCTGTTAAACCTGTTAACAGCACATTTTTTGTGATTAATTTAGTGAATGCATTCTTTAGCATTCCGGTGCACCCAGAAATCCAGTACTGGTTGGCATTTTTTTTTAAGGATAAATTGTGGACATGGACCCGTTTGCCTCAGGGTTGTACAGAATCACTGCTCAATTTAATGCAGCCCTTAAGGCTGATTTAAGGATTTATTTTTCCAGGTGGCAGTGCACGTCTTCAGTACATAGATTATTGGTGTGTTTGTCTGATGCTGAAGCATGTCATGAAGATAATGTTGCATTGTTGTGTTCTCATGGGGTTATTTATAATTAATATTAATATGCACAGGTGCATATTTCTCCAGCAAAACTGGTGATCCTAGCTTCTAGAGATATCATGGTGTTAAAATTTTTTTTGATGTTGGTGGTTCAACATGAGGTGTTGATTTTTGTCAGAACAGGAAACATGTAATTTGTCAGCTGCACGCTGGTTACTCGTTGCCTTGTTGCTTTAACTGCTGAATGTTACTATTCAGTGTTGCACAAATCCAAAGCCTGCTCCTTACACAGGATGATGGAGAGCCTCATGATTTTTGACAGCCATCTCTCAGGTCTGCTCCTGGAGACCAGTTTTAAAGGATATTCCAGTTCCTAACAATGATTTTAATTTGTTTGTTGATGGGTTAACGTCCCATGACACTTGTGGAAAGAACCAAGTTGGCTGTTTTGTCTCTGCATGAGTGTTTTTATTCTGGCAGTTTGCCAGGGTCATTCTCAGCTCAAGCAGCTGAATCGGTGGCTCTTACAGAAGCATGAAAACTGGCTGAGGGTAAGACTGTGAATATTTGGACTGACTCCAAATATGCATATTCCTGTGTTTGATTTTGAATGATATGGTTCCACAGGAATTTTTCTGACATCCACAGGGAAACACATTGTACATCACACATTTTGCAGATGAACCTGCAAAGAAAAAAAAATAAATGATCCAATGTTTTCTCTCTTTCAGGAATCCTGTGTTCTGGAGCTCCACCCTCTCACACTCTCACACACAGAACTAACCTCGCAGGCCTCAGAAGCAGAGCGCTCTGCTTGGCACAAAGCAGGCTGTATTTTCAAGGATGGAATGTGGCAAGCTTTAGATGGTAGGCCTTGCCTAACCTCTGCTTATTTTCCCTATTTTGCAAAATTGTCTCATGGGAGAGATCGTGCATCCAAAGGGGCTATGGTATCTGCAGTACAGTGAATCTGGTACACAAGAGGGTTCACTATTTTTGCACAAAGGTTTTGTGAAAAATGTCTCATATGCGCCCAGCACAATGCAGCTCGAGGCATTAAAATAACACCAGGGGCACATCCTCCACCCAATGAGCCATTTGAACATTTGCAGATGGATTTCATTGAACTCAACCAGTGCGAGGGGAAAAGGTATTGTCTGGTAGTAGTGGATATGTTTTCCAAATGGGTTGAGTGTTTCCCCTTCCAGCAAACAAGACGCTCAGGCAGTGGCCAAAGATTTAATTCAGCACATTATTCCTCGATGCATTGGGAGTGACAATGGACCAGCTTTTATCAGCACAGCACTCACTCAGCTAGAAGAGAAATTGGGCATTGATGTGAAATTACACTGTGCTTATCATCCACAGAGTGCAGGAGCAGTCGAGAGAGAGAATGCAACAATCAAAAGCAAGCTTCAGAAATGTTGTGTAGAAACAGGGCTCAATTGGGTGCAGGCATTACCACTGATTTTAATGTATATACGTATGTGAGCCAGAACCAAAACTGGTTTAACACCTTTTGAAATTTTGTTTGGCAGGCCACCGAGATGGGGTTTGGGTCCACCAGGCCACGTGGACGACGTGGGACTCTTGGAAGAGCACATGTTGTCCTATTGAAACATGAGAAATTACTAACAATCATGCGTTCTGTTCACTCACAGGCCTTGCCTAAACCGTTGGAGGGGAAGTCACACTCCTTGAAACAGGAGACAGGGTGGTGAACAGCGGTGGTTGGGGCCCTTCCAAGTCCTGCTGAACTGTTAATCTTTATCTTTTGGTTGATGTTGTTGGCACCAGCATTGACTGTGTCATTTCAAGGTTCAGGCTATCCCCGCGACTCCATACGATCAGGTATAAAAGTTTGGCATAAAAAAGCTAAATATGCTGTTACTACAGCCACAAATTCATCATGATATGTGTATTATGGGTGCTTGGGAAGTTCCAATTATCATGCCATTTCCTTACAATGCTTCCACTTGTGCCAAATACATGAGAAAAATGCATCCAGATCCATTAAAGATAAAATGCTTATTTCAGGGGAATAAAAGTAAAATGGGTAAGGATGAAGACATCCTAGATCAGTCAATAAAGTGGGGCTATATGTGTCCTAGAGATTAAGGATGAAGGCGATGAAGGAGTTAACAACTTTTACTGAGGAGTTGTATGGATTTTCAGGTGTAAACATTGACTGAGCATTGGAGCTGAAACTGGCTGTCACAGTAATCATTTCTCTATTAGTAATAGCACTAATCGGATGTTGTATTATTCCCTGTATCAGAAGTCTGATCATCAAAATTATTGAGCGTTCTGTTTCATTCAGTATGGTGAGTGCAGATGTGTACATGGAGCTTGACCCATGATCAAGGTCGCGAAAGAAATCCACTGGATGAGATGCCTCTTGAAATGTCCCCACCAATCTATGCCTCATTGGATGGGGAGTAATTCTTTACATTAAACTCACTTTTCATTTATTAATGCTGATTTCAAGTTGATTTTATGATTTTATGAGTTTAAATAATCATTTGATATGTAATCATTCAATATGTTTTTTTAAATGCATGAGTTATGATGCCTAGACTCAAATCTTAGCTAGTCTATATTTGATGTTATCTTTTGCATTTTCTTTTAGCAATATTATGATTAAAAGTTCACATGTATCGATGTTTTTAAATCATAAAAAGGGAGGAATGTGATGGGAAATGCAGATTAACACTAATGAGTAATGGTTAATAATAACTAATGACATAATATATTCAGGGAGTAATGGTTTTGATTAATCTTGATTAATTCTTACTAAATTATGTAGGCCTTAGTGCTGGAATCATTGGGTTCAAGGCAGTAATACTCCCTGGAGGGGGTGCCAGTCCTTCACACACACTTTTAAGTTACCAATCCACTTACAAACATGTTTTTGGACAGCGGGAGGAAACCGGAGCACCTGGAGGAAACCACATGGACACGGGAGAGAACACACCAAACTCTTCACAGACTTCACCCAGAGCAGGACTCGAACCCACAGGTCCCTGGATCTGTGTGACTGCGACACTACTTGCTGCACCACCGTGCCACCCTACACAGTGGACCATGTTATTACAACCATAAAGTGTAACTTTGGTGGTACACTAGCTGTTAGAACCACATAAACTGACAGAAAAGCACTGTGGTAGTGCTGTCTCAAATGGTCTGGAGGATCCCTTGTTGATAAATTTTCCCCTTTATTTTGCAAAAAGCCATAAAAAAGCAGGCACGTGGAGTTGGCACATGGCCTTCACACACTAACACACTCAACTAATTGTCACCACCCCCCCCCCAAAAAAAAATGCCAGCTCATAGCAGCTCATTTGTTATCTTTCCGGGGTTAGTCTACCTCTAAGAATACAGCGCTCCCTCTCTAACTCTCCTCTAGCTCCACCTCTACTAACCCTAGCCCCACCTACTGGGATAACAGGATATTACATGCTGATACTACCAAAGAAAACAAACACCTCCCCTCCAGACTATAATTACATCACATCAATATCCACCGGTATATTAATTATTCATTATTCATAGCTTTAATTTTCTTTATTCCCATCCATGTCGACCTGCACCCCCTGTTCCAACGTCCTGCCCAAGGGCCCACAGACCCCCAAGAAGAGCAATTGACCTGTGCCAACAGGCAAGTAAATGTCTCTTTCATTATTTATACTTAAAGTTAAAGACACTGACACTCTGAGAAGCTCTTTTTATACCCAATCATGTTGTCAATTGACCTAATTAGTGTTAATTTGTCTTCCAGCTGTTCGTTTTATGCTCAATTTTCATTTTTCCAGCCACTTATTGCTACTTGTCCCAACTTTTTTGGGATTTGTTGACACTGTGAAATTTTGAATCAACATATTTTCCTTTAAATTGTTACATTTACTCAGATTAAACGTTTGATCTGTCATCTATGTTCAATTACGAATAAAATATTGACATTTGCCGTCTCCACATCATTGCATTAAGTTTTTATTTACAATTTATTTAGTGTCCCAACTTTTTTGGAATCCGGTTTGTAGTTTCTGGCCCCTGATGCCAAACTGCACAGGCAGGGATGTGGCTGATTTGGCTACAAATCATTTGCCATCATCATTTGCCTTCTCTCCAGTAACGTGGCCTTACTAAAAGCTTTCCACAAATCACCTGACCCAAGGCCTGCTCTTCGGCATTGTACTTGGCCAATCACATCCCTTAGTTCTAATGAGCTCCTGGCTATCTGCACAGCTACTTTCAGATTCCACTTCCTTCCTGTTTTAGTGATTGGAGCTGCTGCTTTTACCACTGCATCTTTGGATCCTGATAAAATCATCTCTCGACTCACCTTTACCTTCACAACACACATTTATATTCCTCAAATAAAACTTGAGTGGTAACTCCAGTACTCCTTTCCCATACCATGCCATGCTACTTAAACACAGCACCACCCCTAGCCACTTCCTTATGGTTATTGTTAAAATTGTTAATAACCCTTTCCATCCTCTCTCTTTCTGTGACTGAAACATCATAAACTGTCAATGGCCACCTAATACAAGGCAATAATAAGCCAAACTGCAGACACCACAATTTCAACTTCCCTGGCAAACACGATCTATCAGTGCTTCACTGGTTCAGCTTTAAGTCCCACAACTTGTTCTGTATTGTTTAGCACTGCCCTACACCATATACCTAAATTATTCACTGCTCTCTGGATCATTTCTCCTTCCATCAAAAAATTATTCTACAATGCCATCCAGTTAACCCTGCACACCTTAAGTATATTCTAGAGCTAAATAATTTAGCATTCCTCTATTTTACATTTTAAAAAATCCCCTGTATTTATTGTGGTGTTTTTATTTCATGTATTTTCAATTTTCATTTTTTGGTCTTCCACGTGGAAGTGCTTGATTGTACACTCATTCTATTCATATTTTTTTTTCTGTTTGCAGTGCCACTATTGCCTTTCTTGTAGATACTAAATGCATTTTGTTGATTTTTCCCTCTCTTTCTCTCCGCTGAATGTGTTTTTTCCTATGTTTTTCCACACAGTATTTCAGGTGATTGTTAGTGTCCCAGCCAAGATGTCTCTTTTCCTTCTCCTTTTTGAGGCATCAGAATGAGATTTTCATCCAAATAATACAATTCAATTGCCTACCTGCATCCCCATGATTTTGCATGTGGTAGCCTTGATTACTCTCTCTACAAATCTATGTGACACCCTAAGTTACAAACAATGGAAAAAAAATCTACATTATCTGCAACGGACCTGACATGTGGGCTTCCAGTTTTGCTGATTTTGGCCTGAACTAAAATTCTAAGTCTAAAAAATTAAAAGAAGTTCCCAATTACACACCTTACATAAAATGATAAAGTAGTAAGGCAAATAAAAATAAGCATATACCCATCTGAATAAAATTAACCAACTACACCCATCTCGGACAGTAAAATGTTGGCTTATTTTAGAGTTTAAAAGATTTCTGCATTTCTATGCATGTATTAGTTTCTGAAAAATGTAAGAGTTAATGTTTACCCCAATTTTATAATTTTATTTAAAATATATTTATTTTAGTACAAATCTCACCGTTTCAAACATCCAGAAGAAACAAATAAATTTAAATAAATAAGAAATAAATAAAACATTTGCTTATTTTATAAACAACAGTAACTCACCAAGATTCTGACATTGTATAAAAATATGTAGAATATTATTTTTATATTTGAACGCAGAGCAAAATTCCACCATACCTGTCTGTGCCTAAATGACATAATAAAGGTATGCCATACTACGTGTAACCTCATGACGTCATTACGTAAACAAGTCAGAATATCATGATAATCACGATATTGATCTATTAATTTTTTTAATTGTTTAAAAATGTGATATTATTGCACACAATATGATATAGCACAGCCCTAGTGATGACTGCTTATTCTTCTTTCCCTGACTGTTGTTTCCCCACAGGTAGGCCACTCTTCACAGGCTCTCTCCTCACTCCCTTTCTACAACAACGAACTGGGCCAGGACAGAATCTCCCACCTGGACAATCTCCACTGTCCTGCTTCCGCAGGGACTCCCACAAGATCGACAGTTTCCTCAAAGTCCTGAGATGCCAGGCAGCCAAGATGAGGCCTGAGATATGCTAGAGGGTCAGAGGCCTTTCTGGATCAATACTGCCCTCTGTCGTCTGCAGTGGTACTGAACTGCAGTGACAGGGTGGTGGGACGGATCCAAATTCAATCACAATCCACCAGTGACTCGGAATGTTTCTGTCCAAAGCCAAATCTATTGATTGTGAATATTCCTGATGTGTGATGTGTGATTTCTAAACCTGTATGTCCACATTAATTACACAGATTAATTTACCTTTTAATAGTTAAAATTATAATTAATCATAAACCAAAGCTCAGGGCAGAGACACACGTCCTTCTTTCGTTAACAAAAGTAAAAAGCCATCTACTGATGAGGACACTGCTCTACTGGATTTTTTGGTTTTGTCGTATAATCTAAAACAAGGCAAAGAAACACTTCGGGTCACTCCTTTAGCTTGGGCTCTAGTGAGGTAGGTTTACAAAATGGCTTTCAGAGATATTTGCACTTTAGCCTCCAACTGAAGCAGAATTCTTAGCTAGTTTTCCTTCATGAATGTAACTTTCAAACAGCTGTCACACCAAAATCTCAATAAACATTGATACTGCATCTGAAAACACATAAATGCATCCTGTTTATTCGTGTTCTGTGCTGCCTTAAACTGGAGGGAGACAAGGTCATAGAGCATTATGTATTGCAAAGCACTGAATAGAGTGTTTCAGAAACATTTTGTTAAATGTGAGTGAGTTACGAGCCAGCTCCATGTGGTGCTGTGTTTATGAAATATATGACAAAAGAAGACTTAAATAACACAAAAAACTAAAGACTGTTAGAAGAGGATTGCTATGATCCCCCCTGCTATTATAATTCACATCATGATTTCTCCAAACTGTGGATGTAGCTCTAAGAATCTCCAGTGTCTCCTTCTGATGATCGCCAGAGTGTGGAGCTATAAACTAACACAGATCTCCAGTGTGACGCCACAGAGGAGGTAGAGCCTGTCTTTAGGGCTGTGAAAGGCAGTAACAAATCCTCAGGATTCACTAAAAACACACACATTCACCTGCTCACAACTTCTGAAGAGAAGCAGAGGATCAGACCCAGACCAACAGCAGGTACTGATACTCACTTCAGTTGTGGGATTTTTTTAAATGGGACCTAAAACTAATTTGTGGTTGAGTAACATATTTTGTTTGAAGAAGTAAGCTTTTACTTTCATATTAACTCACCCATCATTACAACGTAAAAGAAACCATTATTTACTATAGCTAATTTATTACTAATCATTTTTTCTTATTTGCTTGGTTGAATAAGCACACTTACAATTATCTGTTGCTACACTCTGTCAGCTTGCCTCTACCCAAATGTGGTAGAGGTCCACAGCTGTTAGTAACTCATGTTAATTTACAGTTTTACTTAAATACTAATGAATACTGTACAACAATGATGAAATTACGACGCAGAAGTTGGCTACTTATTCGCCAGTTTCTTATTCGGATTCTCTGTTCCATCTTAAATGGTGAAATAGTTGCATTCTGTCGCCGCTAGATGGCAAAGTACGAACAAACCTTCCATAACATGGAAAAACTACACGTTTAGCTTAAATCAATGGATATTATCTCTTTATTTTCAAAGAGTCTCAAAAATGTGAAAGGCTCACTGAAGACACAATATAACAGACTATTAATATCCTGACGATGAAGAAATTTTACTGTGGAAAGTTTTTATAATGGCCCTATAAACATAGCATTGGACATGACAGAATGTGTGGGGAAATTGTGCATTTGACTTAATTCATTGGACATTATCTCTACATTTTCAAAGAGTCATAAAAATCTGAAAGGCCCACTGAAGACACAATATAACAGACTATTAATATACTGAAGATGAAGAAATTTTCCTGTTGATTTTTTATATAATGGCCCTATAAACGCACTGGACACAATAAAATGTGTGGAAATTGTGCATATGGCTTAATTCATTTGACATTATCTCTTTTTATTTTCAAAGTGTCTCAAAAATCTGAAAGGCTCACTGAAGACACAATATAACAGACTATTAATACCCTGAAGATGAAGAAATTTTACTGTGGAAATTTTTTGTAATTGCCCTGTGAACATAGCATTAGAAATGATAGAATGTGTGGGGAAATTGTGCATTTGACTTAATTCATTGGACATTATCTCTTTATTTTCAAAGAGTCTCAAAAATCTGAAAGGCTCACTGAAGACACAATATAATAGACTGATATCCTGAATATGAAGAAGTTTTACTGTGGAAATTTTTTGTAATGGCCCTATAAACATAGCATTGGACATGATAGAATGTGTGGGGAAATTGTGCATTTGACTTAATTCATTGGACATTATCTCTTTATTTTCAAAGAGTCTCAAAAGCCTAAAAGGCTCACTGAAGACACAATATAATAGACTGATATCCTGAATATGAAGAAGTTTTACTGTGGAATTTTATTTGTAATGGCCCTGTGAATATAGCATTTGACCCGATAGAATATGAAGAAATTGCACATTTGACTAAATTCATTGGCAATTATCTCTTTATTTTCAAAGTGTCTCAAAAATCTGAAAGGCTTATTTAAGACATAGTATAAAAGACTATCAGAATTGCTTTGTCATAATCCTGTGAATATAGCACATGACATGATAGAATATGTAGAAACATGAACTTTGGGTATATTTTTATTTTTTAATTTTCAGATTATCAAGAATCTGCAACTGATATTACAGAAGGTATAGTACAAATATAATATCCCTAAATGTAAAGTTTAATTCAAAGGTATGTTTGTTTAAACACTTAATATCAATGTGTATATTCACAATGACTGGTTATTTCCAATATTATTATATTCTTATTTGCTAGTATGGACCATGCCCATAGAGGCTGAAATGGGGAGGTAAACTTTGGGGGAGAGTTCAGAGTGGTGTAAGAAATTACAGCATGGACCCAAATGTGACTGGCTTACATTGCTGCAATCAACAATATTAATATCATAACTAATGTTCCAAAGCAGTGTGTCTTCAAGAGGTAGGTTGACCATTTGACATATTTATCATATAAACAGGCAAAGCAGGAAGACCCACAACAGCTCTCACTGTGGGACCAGAAGACCTAATCAATATTAAAGGAAGTTTATTACTGAGTAATCAACATCCACCACAGACAAAGGGAACTAGTCTAAACATGAAGGTGACAGAACTCAATTTCCACTGAGTTAGAACTTGAGTGGTATTTACACATGGACTGTATTCAGACACAACTGACATTACATCCTTCAGGAGGAGCTTAGGGGAAGGCGGTATTGTCATGGAATTGTCATGACATGGAAATTAAAGTGAATTTGCAGGGTATATATAGGGCTGAGAGGAGGACTTCGGGCGTGGTCCTACTCCCAAAATTATATTATTACACAACTTCACTTATTATGCCATTTAATTAGTCTGGTTGCCTGGCAGCATTTTAACATAAAAGAGAGGCTTAAATATGAATAACATGGTGTAAAAAAGCCTAACTGGGCGGCTAGGCCCAGTGAGGCTAAACAAGGCAAAGTTTACATTTCTAAAGGCCAAGCCTATGTGTGGATAGAAATTACATCCCAAACAGTCAAAATACCAAGAGAAAAATGTATAAATGTAACATTAGTTAATAGGAAGTCTTAGGTAGTTTCGGCCAGTGAGGTTAAACAAGGACTAACTGACTTTGTGTCTATTTACAGAGTAAGAAAAATGAAAAGAAGTTTATTTAAAAGACATAACTATTGAGACCATAACTATTGAGAGCTGGTCTTAATCATGATAAATAACGTTTGTTCATATGGTCTCATGTCTTGAGCTATAAAGATTATGATGAAGATATTGAACATGGTATTGAAGATTAAAATGTTATTTTGGACCGTTCTCAAAGTAATTAAAATTTAAAAATATTCAAAAGGTCCAAAATACACCCTCCCTCTTAGGGGAAACGTGCTCGTTCCGGGAGCTTTGCAAAAACCAGTCGAGTGAAGTTCAAAGCAAATCAAAGTATTTATTTAACAATACTGGATCTAGGAGAACTTAATACATGAAAAAACAGCCTAATGCCCTTCCACGCAAAGTTTCTCTGACCCCAACAGTTATACCCCCTATGACGTGTACCCTTCTGGTGGGGCGTTTCTGGCTGATTAACATATATTAATATGCATAATTTCACATGTTAGTACTCAACTTTCTCGCGTGCAAGTTTCACATGCACCGTGACCCCAAAGACATTCATCATGCCCTTCTGATACTGTAGGTTTTGTTCCCATGCCTCCTTTGCCTACAGTAAAGATTTAGTGATCTGGCTAATGGACTTCAGGTCACCCCGTGCCCCTACACTTCAGCCGTACTGACCAACACTTGTGATTAATGTGAGCTTGGTATAAGCCTAAGTGTACTTCTGTTCAATGTTAAGTGTTTAAGAATTTAGAAAGGTGTAAATACTGAGTCAACATGCCAGTTAGTGTGCAGAATCTAAAATGTTTACTATATGTGTAAATGCTGGTTAGTTATTCATATGAGTGCATATAAAATACAAGTTCTCATACAATGAATATGTAGTTATAATTTCTAATTTTAACTAAACATTTAAGAATATTTGTCCACTAACACAAAGTAATAAAATTGTTTTCTACAACAGTATGTAAGAAACTTCAAAAGTTGGTTCATAAAATTTAACACTTTGATACTCATGACAATTATGCCCAGTGCATCAGTAAAAGTCTTGTTGACATAAAGAATATTACTGAAATCACCTCTTGGCTGTAAGATTCACCTAAGGCCAGTCAAGGCCAACATTTGAATCAGAGTATTATTTTATAGAATTTTTTTTCTAATTAAATTATCTTTTCACAATTTTAAACATTTCTATATTGTTATGGTCAATAATGTCCTTTAAATATATAAATAAAAACTTTTCTTACATTTTAAGCTTTAGGGCTTAGGCAAACTTAATCTTATCAATGCCTTGTTTAGCCTCACTGGACTAAGCTGCCTAAATTGTGCTAATTCTTGCTTCAGAGCAACCTTCATTAATATATGTAAAAATATAATTTTACTTTAACTATTTGGGATTTGTTTTTTGGGGAAAACCACAAATTCCTTTTGTCTTTTTTTGCAAATATTTTTTTTCATATTTAAGGCCCTCTTTTATCTTAATATGTTGCCAGGCAACCTGACTAATTGCTATAAAATGGCATAATAATAAAAATATAATAATATTGGAAATAACCAGGCATCATGAATATACACACTGACATTCAGTGTTTAAACAAACACACATTTATGAATGAAACTCTACACTTTGGGATATTATATTTGTACTACACCTTCTCTCATATCAATTACAGATTCTTGATAATCTAACAATTAAAAAATAAAAATTCCATAGGACATACAAAATCCATAGTCAGGAGCCTACATGGAAACAATGGACGCAAGGTAGGAACACACCTTGGAAGGGGTGCCAGTCCTTCACGGGATGACACACACATACACACATTCACTCACACAATCACCCCTAGGGACAATTTTTTGAGTTGCCAGTTCATCTATTCGAGTGTGTTTTTGGACCGTTGGAGGATAGCGGAGCACCCGGAGGAAACCCATTTGGACACGGGGAGAACATACCAAACTCCTCACAGACAGTCACTTGGAGCAGGACTTGAACCCACAACCTCCAGGTCCCTGGAGCAGTGTGACTGCGACACTACTTCCTGTCACAGTGCCGCCCCTGTTTTACATCTTATATTTTTAAGTAATTTCTTCAGGTTTATTTGTTTAGTTACATAAACTCCATCTCTCAGTACTGTTCAAATGAAGCTCATGTGTCCTAACTTTTCACATGAATGTATAACCAAAGTTCATGTTTCCACATGCTGTGTTCATATCACATGCTATGTTCACAGGGCCATAAAAAAAAATCTACAGTGACATCTTCATCTTTAGGATTCTGATAGTCTTTTATACTGTGTCTTCAATAAGAGTTTCAGATTTTTGAGACACTTTGACAATTTGGAGATAATGTCCAATGAATTAAGCCATGTGCAATTTCTCCCCACATACAATGCTATGTTTATAGTGCAATTATATAAAATTTCCACAGTAGAATTTCATCATCTTCAGCATATTATTAGTCTGTTACATTGTATCTTCAGTGAGCCTTTCAGATTTTTGAGACACTTTGAAAATAAAGAGAAAATGTCCAATGAATGTAGGCACATGCTCAATTTCCCCACATATTCTACAGTGTCCAATGCTATGTTCACAGGGCAATTGCAAAGAAAATTACACAGTAAAATTTCTTCATCGTCAGGATATTAATAGTCTGTTATATTGTGTCTTCAGTGGGCCTTTCAGATTTTTGAGACACTTTGACAATAAAGAGATAATGTCAAATGAATTAAGCTAAACATGTAGTTCTTCCATGTTATGGAAGGTTTGTTCGTACTTTGCCATCTAGCGGCGACAGAATGCAACTATTTCACCATTTAAGGTGGAATAGAGAATCCGAATAAGAAACTGGCGAATAAGTAACCAACTTCAGCGTCGTGATGAAATTGTACATATAACTCCTTAGAACAGATGAGCGGATGTAGTATGTGGAGTCCAAGCACAAGTTTTTTTAATGCTTGTTGTTTTTGTTTGTTGGCTTTGTGGTTTTGTGTTTCAGCTGTCAATTAGTGTGTTTGTTTTTTGTGTGTTAATTGTGTGCTAGCTGTTACTTTGTTTTAGATCTTTTAGATTGTTTTATTATTATTTTGCTTTAGCTTACTTTTTTGTGCTTTTATGTTGTGTGCTAGGTTTATTTTGTTTTGCTTTATTAGTGTTGTGTGTTTAAGCTTTATTAATATATTGTGCTATCTTTATGTTGTGGTACCTTTTGCTAATTGGTAGGTAAGCTTTGTTAATTGGTGTGTGAATTATTTTGGCCTCTCATTGGGTTCCCTCTGCTTTTCTCCTCTCTCCATTAGATCAGTGATGGAGATCAGAATAGTTCTGCTGGGGAAGAGGGGTGCTGGAAAGAGTTCCTCAGGGAACACTCTCCTGGGCTGGAAATTTTTCAAAATAGCACCCAGCTCACAAGGAATGACCCAGGCTTGTTCCATGAGCTCCAGCACTGTAGATGGACACAAAATCTTTGTTGTGGACACTCCAGGGTGGACAGATGTCAGTCAGACTGAGAATGAAACCATACAGAAGATTGTCTCGTGCATTGAAATCTCCAACCCTGGGCCCGATGTGCTCCTCTTTGTACTGCCCATTGGTCGCTTCACCAAAGAAGAGGATGATACAGCCAAGCAGATCCTGGAGATCTTTGGAGAAGAAGCTATCAAGCACACAATGGTGCTGTTTACCAAAGGAGACGATCTGGAGGGAAAGACAATTGAGGAATACTTGGAAGACGCCCATCCAAGACTGAAGAATATCATTAGAATGTGTGGAGGAAGATACCATGTCTTTAATAACAGAGACAAAGACAATCATGAGCAAGTCTCCGCTTTGCTGAAGAAGATCAAAGACATGGTGGAAAGAAATAAAGGCAAATGCTACAGAAAAACTCAGATGTTAGAAAAGAAAAACATACAAACCACTCCAACAAAAATTATTAAAGAGAAATCGGATGCGGGGGGTATTGATGGAAGTAAAGGCAGACAGTTTGAGGAAGAAAAACATAATGAAGCTATACATAAGAGAGACTCAGAGAAGGGGGAAGAGAAGCAAATACATTTACAAGAGAGTGAGAGAAAAGTTGAGGGGACATTAGTGTATCTGAATAATGGCATAAACAATTCAAAACAAGAACACACATACTTAGAATATGGAGAACAATCCCCAAGTCAAATGGAAAAAATGGAAAATCTCATCAAAGAGATGGGGTTCACATTCGAGAAGGCATTAATTAAAGTAAAAAAGGAACAACAGGAAGAAATATCCACGCTGAAAATGGAACTGACGAAACAGAAAGCTGAGACTGAAACTTTAAAGAGGGATTTGCAGGCGCAGAAGCTAAAGTTAGAAGCTTATGAAGGTCAAAAACAAAAGGATCAGCAGAACAGACTGAGACATGAAAAAGGTGGGGACAAAGAAAAAGTTCCACATAATGAACTCCAGGAAGAACTGAGAGAGTCTGAAGAGGAAGAGAATGAACAGAAACGTTCAACCAACATTTGCAGTTTCTTAAATTGTAGAAAAAGAAACAAGAAAAAACACAATTCTTAAATAAACAATAATTTAGTTAAAAAATTGTAATAGTACAAGATGTTTCTTTGCTCATTACATACCAACTTCAACAACTCTTATCGATTGTATATTTTGTGGGCTGGATGAAAAGATGTAAAGTTGTGTCCTTTATACACCATTATTTGTCATGTTAGGAGATAGCTTTAATACATTTACAATAAAAGTCAAACACTGTTCATTAATAAAGATAAATAAAACTTTACAGAACATGATGATTGTGCATGTTCAATTGAGTATGAAGATATTTAGAGTGCAGTGATGTCACATGAACAGTGGAAGCTTGTGTGGGCATGGAGCCTTCCAACCTGCTGTTGCTTGTGTTCACTAGGTGATGAATAAGTATGAGCACTCTCACATGCAGACCTGTTGGTGCTACAGAACAGATTGCTTTAACAAGCCTTTCAGCTGGCTTCAGCCTACTGCATCAGTCTAGCCACCTGATCATCTGATATATGTAATATTTACCCCAGTCCCTATGCTGTTAATGATGGTAAAGTTGTGGACACATTATGGGCTGCTATTAGTCCACCATTAAGTGGGTTTACCTGATTCAAGCCACCTCTTGAAACCAAAGTTCATGATTGTAATAAAAAACAGATTTTATAAAATTCAGATGTTTGCTTACAATTTGTTTCTTTCCATTCTGTTTGTGTGCTCCAAACCACTATAATGTGTCTGTAAGTTAATTTTTAAAAACCTTACTAAGTCAGTTCCCTATGCTAGGCTTTCTCTTTCTCTGCTCATGGCAGAGGCATCTGGAGTTATTTAGACAATGGAGAGAACTTCAAACATTGAAAAGCATGAACCGAAATGAGGATAGTGCTCTATCCCTTCTCCATGAGTGCGTAATATAGACTTATTATTGCTGGTTTGGATCACTTAAGGTGAAAATGTCTCCAAATTCAGGAGATGGCTAACTGCATTACCGAAAGTTCTACAAAACTAATCAGCTCATTTTACAAATGAGTTCTGTGGTAATTTTTTTCCTTCAAACACACCATTCCACCTTAAAAGACACAGAGCTTAGAACTGTGTCTCCCCACAATCATAGATGTGTTTGTGTGAGGTGTGGTGTAATTGTATTGTGTTTGTGTGTGTAGTTTGTACACTGCATCCTTCAGTGCTCTGTTCTCATATCCCTAGCTTCGTGAGACACAGGATCAGTGTAGAGGAACAAGATAAAGAAAAGGTTTCCTACAAGTAACATTTTTAAGCTGAGGCAAACACACTATAATGCTTTTGATCCACCACTTTTAGCTATAGTAGATACTCCTGTCTGATCTACATCTAGGCACCGTGCCACCCTAAAACCATTATTATATTTGATTATTTTATTATATTCTATATAAGCACCACATTAAGTCTGTCAATTGCACTACACAGGGAGTGAAGCAGTATTTGAGACAGAGCCAAAATTTTCCCAGACATGAGAAGTTCCTACCTTTCTGTTTCCCTTTGGATTGTGGGTTATATCCATCATTACCGTAAACAAAAATAGACTAGTTCTTCATTTACATTTACAGCATTTAGCAAACATTATCCAGAGCGACTCACAAACGTGTTTAGCATTCAGACAGAGTGTGTATCCTAGCTAGTACAAATAGGTTAGGGTAAAAATTCCATTTGAGCTCAGACGCATTCAGAACAAGGGCCAGTGCTGATTCTTAGAAAGAACAAAACATAGTAAGTGCAATACACAATACGATCTCATCAGTGTTTAAACCTAGAAGGAGAAACTAGTCAGTGTTCATACCTAGAAAGAAAGGAGTTAAGTGCAGATAAGTGCAAAAACAGTCTGTTATGGTGAGCACTTAGATTAGCGCTCACCTATTTGGGTGACAAAGAGATGGGTCTTCAGTCTGCGTTTGAAGACCGTAAGAGAGTTTGCTGTTGGAAGTCAAGTGGTGCAGCTGCATTCTGGATCAGCTGAAGGGGCCTGATGGCTCACAGAGCCAGGAGTGAGTTGCAGTAGTCAAGCCTTGAAATGACTACAGGCTGAACAAGCATCTGGGCAGCCTCCCGAGAAAGAAAGGGTCAGATCCTCCAGATGTTGTACAGTAGGAATCTGCATGAACGAGTCACAATATGGGTTGTGAATGATTGCTGGTCATCCACAATCACACAAAGGCTCCTTCCATCTCTAGATGAAACAATTGAGAAGTTCTCAAATGAGATAGCAAGATCTTGGTGAGGGCCAGCCATTTCCAGGAATGAAAAGCATCCCAGTCTGGTGGTGAGCTGTCATCCAAGAAGAGATAGCGAGATGCGACTGGAAACCTGAGTGTCAGAAGGTGGGAAGGAAAGCATTAGTTGAGTGTCATCAGCATAAGAGTGGTAAGAGAAACCATGAGAAGTAATAATATCACAAAGAGAATGGGTATACAATGAAAAGAAAAGGAGACCCAGCACAGAGCCTTAAGGGACACCAGTGGAGAGCCTGCATGGACCGGAAATAGATCCATTCCATGTTACCTGGTAAGAGCAATCCTTCAGGTAAGACTCAAACCATTTCCATGCCAAACCAGTGATTACGAGGTTGCTGAGGACTGACAGGAGGATTTTGTGGTTGACTGTGTCAAAGGCCGGTGTCCGTTTGGCTGATCTTGCTGCCTGGAGTTTCTCAGTAACTGCTACAAGGGCAGTTTCGATTGAGTGCGTCAGTTTAAAGCCAGACTGGTTGGGGTCCTGGAGCTGGTTCTGGGTAAGAAAGAGGGACAATTGATTACAGAGTGCACATTTAAGAATTTTAGAGAGGAAAGGAAGGACTGACACCGGTCTGTAGTTGCTGACGTCTGAGGAGTCCAGAGTGGGCTTCTTCAGTATGGGAACCATTCTGGTGGTCTTAAAGGCCGATGGAACTTGACCAGAAGACAAGGAACTGCTTATGATCAATGTGATGAAAGGCAGCATATCCATTCATATTGACTGAAGCAGTGTTGATAGGAATGGGTCCAGTGGGCAGGTGGTTGGCTTGCTGGATTTGACTAGCTGTAGCACGTCATCTGTGGAAAGGGAGGAAATGCAGGTTAAAGATTTAGCAGTATGACCACTACTTACAGAGGGAGTGGGAACAGAGGAAAAAGACTGGCGGATTGTATTAACCTTCTCCTCAAAGAAGGTGACAAAATCTTCTGGGGTGATGGAAGAGGGTGGTGGGGAGAGGGGGTTTGAGGAGAGAGGAGAAAACTCTGAAGAGGTTGCATGGATCAGATGCTTATGCTTCCAGTCTCCCTCTGTAGAAATATGACTTGGGTCTACCTAGATACCCTGCAGACAGACCGCTACAGATGGCACCACATCACTATGTCTGTCAAGTGGCTAGATAAGCCACCCCCAGCCATTCATACCTTGAACTAACCCTAAGAGCTGTGAATTGTCTTTTTTATTAAAGCATTTATTGTTAACTTACTCTTTCATCATTATATCTTATTTAATTTTGTTTATATCTCAGCAGTATCTTAGCAGAGAATATACTTGTCTTAAAAGATTTAACAAGAAAACTGCTGTAATGGTAATACATGATATTTCTTTATTTATGTGTACAGTATCCCTTTTAGACTTAAAAGTTTGATTTTGAAAATTTTATTTACTGGGGGTGGGGGGTCAGGGGGTTGGGAGGACAGCATTCAAACCAAAGCATGTGAGGAGCTCCGATCTTCCAAACTAAATCAAACTAGTTCACACCAAAGTTGGGCTTCTTTCTCACGGCACTGCAAATGAACTTTCATGCTTTTTTTCCTTCTTGTTTTTTTTTTATTAACTCCCGTATGAGCTCTCCAACTCAAAATGTGTCATTTTATTTCTCATTGCGTTTTCATTTAAATGAACCAATACTTGAACTCACCTTTTAACCCAGTCTAATTTTTCTTATATAAACAACATATTATTAGTGTTTACCTCTTTTTAATATTTTTTCTTGAGCATTAAATGTTATAAGTTTCACCATTTACATGTTCAAGAATAAATCTTGGAGCTAGAGAAGGGAATTTATTTCTCTATCACAACTTTAGCAGTTGTGTGTGTGTGTGTGAGTGTGTGTGTGTGTGTGAGTGAGTGAGTGAATGTGTGTGTGTGTGTGTGTGTGTTGCCCTGTGAAGTGACTGGCACATGAAAAAAATGTGAACTTCCCCTTTAAGAGGGTGTTGAAAGTCAGGACAAGAACATATATCTGCCACTGTAAACACTGCACCTGTAATTGCAGCTGTCACAACACAACACAGATGGCTACCGGAGGACAAGGTATGTGTAATGGAGGTCATGCTCTTAATATATAAAACTGTACTTAGTGCTTCTTACAATAAAGCTAGTGATTGTTAGACAGGATGTTACACAAAACTTAAAAGCATTTTTATCTTAACACTGAAATATACTTGAATAACACATGTTAATTTGCAACTGCAGTAAAATAAATAAAGTATTCCTATATTTGTGAAATTTTACAGCTGTGGAATGACAAATGAGTTTTACAATTTGCAGTTTAAACAATGACAATTTACATCCAATTTCAAATGAGTTTTCAAAGAAGTCACATTAAGCATTTTTTTTTATTTAAGTGTAAGTAGTTTTATGTTATTTATATACATACCAATCAGCCATAATATTATGATCACCTCTTTGTTTCTACACTCACTGAGCCACTGACTTTGCAAGTGCATTTTGTAGTTCTACAGTTACAGAGTGTAGTTCATCTGTTTTAGCATATTTTGATTTTTAGTAAGATGGCAAACATTCATCACAATGTTTCTCTTTCCTCAGAACTACAGTCACCAGACTTAAGAATAGTTCTCACAGGAAAAACAGGTGTTGGAAAAAGTGCTACTGGAAACACCATCCTTGGTAAAGAAGTATTCCACAAGTTCTCTTCTTCTAAATCAGTAACAAAATTCTGCCGGAAAGCTACTAATGTAGTTGATGAAACATGCATAGCAGTAGTGGACACTCCTGGATGGTGTGATACTGACCTCCCAGAAGAATTATTAGTCCAGGAAACAGTCCAGTGTATCGACATGTCCTATCCGGGACCGCATGTGTTCCTAGCGGTGGTGGCAATTGGTCGGTTCACTAAAGAAGATGCTGAAGTTGTCCAAAAGATAGAGGAAGTCTTTGGGGAAGAGGCATCCAGATACACAATGATTCTGTTCACAAGAGGAGATGACCTGGAGGAAACAAGCGTGGAGGACTTTGTGAGAGAAGCTACAGAAGATCTGAAAGGTTTCATTGATAAATGCGGAGGCCGATACCATGTCTTCAACAATAAAGAAAAGGAGAACCATGATCAAGTGTCTGAACTTCTGCAGAAGATACAAGATATGGTCTGGTCCAATGGGGGCAAGTGCTACACCAATACAACATACAAACTGCTGGAGAAATACAAGAAAAAAGAGGCTGAACTTCAGCAGAAAATCCAGTCACTTGAAAAGAAACTGGAACACCAAAACTTCAAAGAACAGGAGGGGGAACAACACACAATGCTTGTAAAGGAGTATCTGAAAGTATTACAAACTATGTCGAAACTCCAGCTTGACGACGTCAAATATCAAAACATACTAAGAGATCTGAAATTAGAACTGTTACAGTCAGAACATGATCGAATGAAATTCATACGCCACGGTTTTGATTGCACAATCTCTTGAAATGCTTTAATAAAATACTATAGGTACAAAACTGTAAATGTTATGACATATTTGACAAACACGCAAATCAACAAATTTAGATTTTTTTGATCAGGTTCCATGAATTCATCTTTTAAATTAATAATTTTTTTTTCATTATTTTGCATATCTTGCATTTAAAAAGAAAGTCAACAGTCAACACAAAATTAATCTGTTAGTGTCTTTCAAATATGACACAGCAAGAAAACAAAGATACTCTTACATTTACTTGCTTCTTTCTGAAAATGACTGTAAATTAACAGACTATCTGAACACAATGTACAGTTTCTGACGTGTCATTTGTCTGTAAATGTTTAAATAAAATCTTTTGATTTTTCATTCTGCTGTATTTCCATAATTCAACAAGAACAATAAAAGATGACTGGATTAGACATACTCTCATCCAAAATGTAGATACCCTAGTTTTAAGATATTCAGCGGATATTCGGGTTGCGCCCCTCCCTCTGCTCACATTCAACGTCCTAAAATCTCTGAAACTTCATTTTCTTAATCGTCGAGGATCAGAAAACAAACTACACTTATTATATTTTGCCAAAATACCACATCTATCCATTTCGCGGAGTAAATTTACTGAAAATAGCCGGAATGGCTGCAACGGGCGCCCAAGACGCTAAGGGACCGTCAGCAAAGTGCGGAACCTATTTAAAAACATAAACCAAGCACATAGATGGAGCTAGTGATACTTATAAAAACTCAAAACATAACATACAACAAACGGGAGGCACACACCTATATCAAATCTTGACAACCTAATCAATTTTATTTATTTATACATATGAATATTTAGTTTTGAGCAATACACATTGTAAACATATACAGGTAGTGCATTTATAGCAAATAAACTGTTACTGTGAAGCATCCATTCATATTACTTACAAATTTTAAAAAAATTGTGGTTCACAGAGATATACCTTATCAAAATAGTACAAATTTGTTAAATTTTGATTAATTGTTTAAAATAACAAATCGCTAATGTGAGACATCCATATGATATATAGATCTAAAAGTGGTTGTAGTCTACAGAGATACATCTGACCAACATACTACAACATTTAGTTTTTTTTAAATATATCTTTGTTAAATTTTGATTAATTTTTTAAAGTTACAGATCGCTACTGTGAGACATCTGTATGATATATGGATCTAATATCAGTTGTAGTCTACAGGGACACATCTGACCAACATACTACAACATTTAGTTTTTTAAAACGTGTCTTTATTAAATTTTGATTTATTTTTTAAAGTTACAAATCACTACTGTGAGACATCCATATGATATATGGATCTAAAACTGGTTGTAGTCTACAGAGACACATCTGACCAACAACTACAACCTTTAGTTTTTTTTATTATTTCTTTGTTAAATTTTGATACATTTTTTGAAGATACAAATCGCTACTGTGAGACATCCATATGATATACAGATCTAAAATTAGTTGGAGTCTACAGAGATACATCTGACCAACATACTACAACCTTTACTTTAGTAAAATATATTTATGTTAAATTTTAATTCATTTTCTTTTAAACAAATCACTACTGTAATAGATCCATATGATATGCAGATCTGAAATTTCACTTGTAAAATACAGACACATTTTAACGGTTTGTTAAAATACTGAAATATGTTTTAATGAAAGTTCTGAATGTAAGAAATTGCTATTGTGAGATATTAGTATAGCATAGATCCTAAATCAGTTGTAGTGTACAGCAGTTTATCTGGCGAGCAGACTACAACTTTTGGTTTGGTAAAAAATAATTTCAGAATTTTAATAAATTATTAAAAAATTTAGATCTCTCAATTTCAGCACTTCATGATTTTCTCAGCTCAGATGAAGTGAACATTTTTGTGTCCATCCTCCATTTGCCATGTACTCTCCTCCTCCGGGTGTCCCACTGTCCTGCTCAGCCTCTGCCACTTGCCAGCCCTTGAAGCCTTTCAGAATGATGTCTAAGCAAAGAAATATCCAAGATTTTTTACTGATTGTGTTTCATAGGAAATAAATGTGTACTGACCTATTAAATAGCATTTTAAATACATTATTCCCTTAGCTGCCTAAAACTGTTCTTAGTACTGCATGTTTGCTATTCAGTCTTGAGAATTGGCAGTCTGTGTGTGTGTGTGTGTGTGTGTGTGTGTGTGTGAAAATGTGATAGAGGTAGAGCAGGCCAGTTCCAAACAAGAGGTTACATACATAAACTGCATATCATATGGATCTATTACAGTAGTGATTCGTATAAATGAAAATTAATTAAAATTTAACATATATATATATTACTAAAGTAAAGGTTGTAGTATGTTGGTCAGATGTGTCTCTATACACTACAAGCGTTTTTAGATTTGTATATCATACAGATGTCTCGCAGTAGCAATTTGTAACTTGAAAAACTTTATAAAAAATGTAACCACGAAAAATGTAACCAAACTAAAGGTTGTAGTATGTTGGCCAGACTTGTCTCTGTAGACTACAACCAGTTTTAGATTCATATATAATACGGATGTCTCACAGTAGTGATTTGTAACTTTAAAAAATTTATCAAAATTTAACAAAGACACATTTTAAAAAACTAAATGTTGTAGTATGTTTGTCAGATGTGTCTCTGTAGATTACAACTGATATTAGATCCATATATCATACGGATGTCTCACAATAGCGATCTGTAACTTTAAAAATTAATCAAAATTTAACAAAGATACATTTAAAGAAACTAAAGGTTGTAGTATGTTGGTCAGACGTGTCTCTGTAGCCTACAATTGATTTTAGATCTCTATATCATAAGGTTACTTCACAGTAGTGATTTGTAACTTTAAAAAATTAATAAAAATGTAACATTTAAAATTTAACAAGACATTTTAAAAAACTAAAGACTGTAGTATGTTGGTCAGATGTGTCTCTGTAGACTACAACTGATTTTAGATCTGTATGCCAAATGAATGTCTGAGACTATCTATTAATTTTATGAAGAAAAAAATAATTTAAATTGAACAGAGGCACATTTTACGAAATAAAATTTGTAGTATTTTGGCAAGTTAAATCTCTGTGAACCACAATTTTTTTTATTTGTATGTAATATGTATGGATGCTTCACAGTAACAGTTTATTTGCTATAAATGCACTACCTGTATATGTTTACAATGTGTATTGCTCAAAACTAAATATTCATATGTATAAATAAATAAAATTGATTAGGTTGTTAAGGTTGGAAATAAGTGTGTGCCTCCCGTTTGTTGTATGTTATGTTTTGAGTTTTTATAAGTATCACTAGCTCCATCTATGTGCATGGTTTAAGTTTTTAAATAGGTTCCGCACTTTGCCGACGGTCCCTTGGCGTCTTACGCGCCCGCTGCAGCCATTCTGGCTATTTTCAGTAAATTTATTCTGCGAAATGAAAAGATGTAGTATTTTGGCAAAATATAATAACTGTAGTTTGTTCTCTGATCCTCGACGATTAAGAAAATGAAGTTTCAGAGATTATCCGCCGAATATCCAAATATAAACCTAACTTTACCGACCTGTTTTCAGATGGTCTATACTATGAGTTGTAGCTATACATTAATCTTCATTAATATTCTGGTTCTGAGCTTTGTTTTTATTGTCATTTTATTATAAATGAAGTATGAAGCGTTAATGAAAAAACGAGGGCAAGTGCACCCAAAGAGCAAGGGGTATTCAAAGCGCAAAGTGGCTTGCACTGTAAATATATTTTCTGTGGCAGGATGTGGGACTGCACTCACCTTGTAGCAGTTTCCGTTAACGGAAGTAAATGTAGCAGCGTTTTTTGTTTTTCTTTAAAGCACTACAGTACAAAATCCATATTAGGTAAATGTCTGCGTGCTAACCAATCATAAGAGCTTTATACTGTCTTCTTAATCTGCTGATCAAGAAGACTGTACAAACCAATGCCTGATGTGGTTTTGAATATTATGTCTCTGATGGGGAGTTTTCTCATCCCAGTGCAGCTCACTCCTTCTAACAGAGCAAAAGCACTTTGGCTTCACTGCATGATTTTTTATTGAATATAATTCTCTCTACAGTAGGGTGACCAGATCTGAGATGGTGAAAAAAAAAAGTGGGGGGGGTTAGGTCTCGCCCCTCTCTGCCGTTGTATGCTTAGCTGAACCTATGAATGCTCTTGGGTCCCTTACACCTTTATTTGCTACACAAAACATGGGAATTTCTTTTTTAATTCATCCGAGAACTTACATTCACGTTTCGGCATAGCTGCTCCGGATGAGGGTGGGTACATGAGCTTTGCCTGACGTCAACAAGGACTACTGAGGTGCAGACTGACCAATTAAATGTTTACAGAGAAGGTTATCGACCAAGAACGGTAGCGCTACAGTCAGACCGTCCAATCCGAAGATTTTAGGCTAATTCACCACTCCCCCTTCTCACTCAAGCGAACCAATCGGAGTAGGGGAGGGCGGGACTATTTTATGAACGCTTCTCGAAGGTCTATGTAAACTGTAGAAAAACAAAATCCAGGACGTTTGTGAAATTCCGCCCGGACATTTTTTTAAGTCTAAAAAAGAGGACATGTTCGGGTAAAAGAGGACGTCTGGTCACCCTACCTACAGTAGTCATTGAACTAATTTTGAAGAAATTAACTTCTCTAACACAAGAATTAACACTTCCAGCCGAATTTAAATTTCACTAAAAGGAGTGCTACAACTAATTTCCAGTCAATTTCTGGAATGACATTTAACCCTACAGTTTGTTACCAGTCACTACTGGAATAGAGTTTCGGATTTAAATGTGAACCTGGGAGTGAGCCAGTTTAATTTCAAACAAATCATTTTAAAATTCGTTTTAAGTCACTCGTTCAGTTTGGGCTCTAGTGAGGTACGTTTACATAGTGGTTGAGATATTTGCACTTGAGAAAATAACTGAAGCAGAACGATTAACTAGCTTTCCTTCGTATACCTCAACAGCTGTCACACCAAAATAAACATTAATCATGTATCTGAAAACACACAAATGCTTCCTAAGAAATAGCATAAAAATAATAACGTTTATTAGTGTTATTATATTAAATAATGTGCAGTCTAAATAGGGGGAGGATAGAAACAAGGTATCACTGTGTCACTGAATATCACCATTTAGTATATGGTTCTATACATCACTAAAAAAGGGTACCCATAACTTCAAACTAACATTTTATTATTCTCGCACAAGCAGTTTTTGGTTAATTTCCTGGGTTATGGCCAAAAAGCTTGGCTTATTAACTTTTCTATTCCACCTTAAATTGCCAGCAGATACATTCATGCGCCATTTAAGGTGTAAAAAAAATAAGGGTAAACCCGCCAAAAGATGGTAGGTGGCATTGTATATTCAGATTAAAATCTGGAGAAGCCACATTCATTTTTGTTTTAATTTGCATTTTTTCAATGGTTTGTAATTGTTATTTATAAAAACGACGAAGCATGGTTTGCCCTGCAATGTGGTGTTTTTAAAACGGTATCAAACTTGTAGGTAAGAAGCTTTTAAAAGGGTTTTTATTTTTTCATCTTCTGGTAATAATCCTCCCGAGCACAAATACACACAAATACAGCACAAATACACTTTTACAGCACAAATACACTATAAATTGCAGTGTCTCTCTCCCTCACCCCCTCCGTACTTATGGTTTTGCATTGTCTTGTATTGCATTGTATTGTATTGTACTGTATGGACATTGTTTTGTATTTTCTTAGCCATATCTTTTGCACTTTAATGTGTATGCACTGTTTTATGTTGCACTAGCTTTGCACTAGATGCACTTTAATGTTGTGTATTGTCTTTAGTAGCACCTTGGTCCTGGAGGAACGCTATTTCGTTTCACTGTGTACTGTAAACACTGTATACTGCTGAAATGACAATAAACTTCTTGAACTTGAGTTTCAATGTCTGTGTCTGTGCTTTCCGTGTCAAACCCCCCCCCAACAAAAAAAAAACACATCTTTTCCCCTCACAATATTTCTGCTGTTTTGAACAACAACAAAACCAAGGTTGACCACGGGCGTCAAAATGTTACAGCACTTGCACACAATATATGAACGGTGTACTCTTAAAATGAAATAAAACTGGATTTAAAAAAGTAAAACAAAGACACATATATTTAATTTCATTCTAGTACGTTGTTCCAAAATACCGCGCAAATGATCAGACCCAATACCGTAAGATGAGCGCTACCAGTTTTACGGCATTTCTGCCAAATAAAGTGTAACTGTACATTTCTGTCAGCCAGAAAACACCGTAAATGTATAGACCTCCTTAAAAATAATATGAATTTTCTCAAAACACGAAATGATTGTAGAGTTTCCGTTAACGATGCACACCTAATGTATATTCTAAAGCAAAATTATTTTGCATTCCTGTATTTTACATTAAACTTTTCCCCCTGTATGTATGTCTATATAATTTTCTAAAATTAATTTTATGTATGAATTTTTGTTTTTGTTTGGAAATATGGAGAACAAAAAAGACAGTATATTAAATGTACAAAGAAATTATCAAATTAAATTTAAATATGTGTTTTGGTCATAAAGCCACAAAAAATTCTCTCTATGGATCCACCTTTAAAGAGCATTGTGAAAGGTGAGTGGGTGTTCGCTGACACCTAGTGGCAATGTCATTCACTGAATGGTGTTAGTTCAGCATTTATGTTTCAGTGACACTTGCCTCTTGTCCTGATTTAGGCCTTAAAAATTAGTTCACAAACGCAGTATGAAATTGAAGATGCTCACGACTGAGCAAAGCATTTTACTGCATGTGATTTTAATGACCACATGTATTTATTTCATAATTTGTCCATGTGGAAGTGCTTGATTGTACAAACCGGATTCCAAAAAAGTTGGCACACTAAACAAATTGTGAATAAAAACTGAATGCAATGATGTGGAGATGGCAAATGTCAATATTTTATTCAGAATAGAACACAAATCACAGATCAAAAGTTTAAACTGAGAGAATGTATCATTTTAAGGGAAAAATATGTTGTTTCAAAATTTCATGGCGTCAACAAATCCCCAAAATGTTGGGACAAGGCCATTTTTTACCACTGTGTGGCATCCCCCCTTCTACTTACAACACTCAACCGACGTCTGGGGACAGAGGAGACCAGTTTCTCAAGTTTAGAAATAGGAACGCTCTCCCATTCATGTCTAATACAGGCCTCTAACTGTTCAATCGTCTTGGGCCTTCTTTGTCACACCTTCCTCTTCATGATGCGCCAAATGAAAGATCTGGACTGCAGGCTGGCCATTTCAGTACCCGGATCTTTCTCCTACGTAGCCATGATGTTGTGATTGCCGCAGAATGTGGTCTGGCATTATCTTGTTGAAAAATGCAGGGTCTTCCCTGAAAGAGATGACGTCTAGATGGGAGCATATGTTGTTCTAGAACCTGAACATAGTTCTCTGCATTAATGTTGCCTTTCCAAACTTTCAAGCTGCCCATGCCACAAGCACTCATGCAACCCCGTACCATCAGTGATGCAGGCTTCTGAACGGAGCGTTGATAACAACTTGGGTTATCCTTGTCCTCTCTGGTCCGGATGCCACACTTCCATTTTGCCACACTTCATTTTAAAAGACCTCTGGCCCAGTGCAAATGTCTGAGCTTGTGGAGCTTGCTTAGAAATGGCTTCCTCTTTGCACTGTAAAGTTTCAGCTGGCAACGGCGGATGGCACGGTGGATTGTGTTTACTGACAATGCTTTCTGTAGTATTCCTGAGCCCATTCTGGTATTTCCTTGACAGTGGCATTCCTGTTTGAGGTGCAGTGACGTTTAAGGGCCCAGAGATCACGAGCATCCAGTAGAGTTTTACGGCCTTGACCCTTACGCACAGCAATTGTTCCAGATTCTCTGAATTGTTTGATGATGTTATGCACGGTTGATAATGATAACTTAAAAGTCTTTGCTATTTTACGCTGGGTAACACCATTCTGGTATTGCTGCATCTTTCTGCGCAACAATGGTGGAATTGGTGATCCTCTTACCATCTTGGCTTCAGATTGACACTGACACTCTGAGAAGCTCTTTTTATACCCAATCATGTTGTCAATTGACCTAATTAGTGTTAATTGGTCTTCCAGCTGTTCATTATATGCTCAATTTCCTTTTTCCAGCCACTTATTGCTACTTGTCCCAACTTTTTGGGGACTTGTTGATACTGTGAAATTTTGAATCAACATATTTTTCCTTTAAAATGTTACATTTATTCAGATTAAACTTTTGATCTGTCATCTATGTTCAATTACGAATAAAATATTGACATTTGCCATCTCCACATCATTGCATTCAGTTTTTATTCACAATTTATTTAGTGTCCCAACGTTTTTGGAATCCGGTTTGTACTATCTTATTCTATTCATATTTTTTTTCTGCTTGGAGTGCCACTACTGCCCTACTGCCTTTCTTGTAGATACTAACTGCATTTGTTAATCTCTCTGGTGAAAGTGTGTTTTTCCTGGTTGATGTTATTTAAGGTGATTATTTCGAGGCATTCAAATTTTTTCCAAGACTGCATACAAATTATTACATTTAATTACCTACCTGCATTCCCATGGTTTTGAATATGGTGGCCTTAAATACTACATAAACGGTATGGGGAAGGGGAAAAAAAATCAACATTATCTCACCCTTAAAATTTATTATTGCACTATTTTGAAACTTGGATTTACATTCACTTTTTTGTTGGATTGCCCCTTTAATAGTGTAATATATTCAAGGGCAGTAGAAAGTCTTTGAACATCCATTATCTCTCAGCAACAGACCTGAAGTGTGGGGCTTAGGCCTTCCAGTTTTGCTGATTTTGGCCTGAAATAAAATGCTAAATCTCTGAAATTAAGAAATATGCCCAACTGAAATACCCAAGATGAAAACATAAGGGGGAGGAAAGTAAAAAAAACATAAACATCTGAATAAAATTTACCAACTACACCCACCTCAGGTGGTAAAATGTTGGTTTATTTTTGAGTTTAAAAGATTCCCACAACATGTTTTTCTTATGAACAGTGTCATGTATTAGTTGCTTTTAAAAAAAAATACAGAAGCAATGTTTCCCCCAACTTTATTCTTTTATTTTAAAAAAGGAAGAAAAAAAAAATGTAATACACATCCTATTGGACATGATCCTACCCAGCTTTACCCCAGACCAGTGATGAACATAACATAACCTCTTGATTTGAACTCTGAGGCCCACCATAACACTAATGAGAGATAGAGGCAAGTTAAGCCAAGTCTCAGACAGACATTCACAAAAGATGAATAATCTGTCTCCAACTAGGCTTAAACATTGCTGTTGTATTTTAGGGAAAATTACGAAGTGGCTTCTCAAATTTGATGCCAAAGCATAAGAAGCAACATTAGGAAGACCAAAGCTAGACTCGATTATCAGAGAAAACAAGGTTAAACCAGTCTCCCAAAAGGGCCTCGTCTCCTACTGCATTTCAGGACACTGCACAACCTGCCCTAAATCCAGCTCCACATGTTTTTAAGTGCTCGCAGGGCAAAATGGTGGGCAAATGTAGTACAAGATCAGCCACTTCACTTTGGTCTAATCAGTCTGATATTACATTGCTGTAAAACAAGGCTGAACTCTCCGTTTTCCACCCAACCACTGCTATTCGTTGCTCCCTCAACAGCTCATTTACGAGAAGCAAAGAGAGGAAACATTTAAAGTTGGACTCTGAGGAAACCAGTACAAGTCAGAAAACAAATCTAAAGTGACCCCTCAAATAAGGTCCATGATATGGCACCTGCTACTGACAACACAAGCAAACTGCTCCAGTACATTGCACAGATGTAAAAGGGTGGAATGAGACCGTGGGCAGGGTTTAAAACTACAGCTTGAATTCATAATGTTTTTTTGCCCCCTTTTTCTTCACACTGAAGACAGAACAAATGGAATATTAAAATGTACAATGACTGACGGTTGACTGAGTATTTGCTCCCCTACCCTATAACTGACATGCTGACTGGCTGATGGAAGGGCAATGAAACTGTCACAGGAGGCTCTTCTTAGGAATTGAAACTAAACAAATTTGAAAAAAAATTATAAAAAAATCCTGGGACAGGGATGTGTTGCCGTAACAGGACTCATGACCGCACAACTGGTCAAAGTGACTGAACAAGAACACTGTTGGCAAGAAGGAGACAGTGCATGTTTGTGTGTGCAAGTCTTGAGGTGCCTGATCTTCCCACACTCGGCAAGAAAATGAGGTTGAGTGACCCAATAATTATTGTACAGTAACACTAAATATTTGAGACTATTGCACAGTTAAAAGAAGAAAGACTCTCCTGGTGCAGCTGTTGTGTATAAACCGAAAGTGTTCATATAAAAGCTTGAAGAAAGAGGGAGAGAGAAAGGAGGGAGGAGAGAAAAATCTAAACAAAAAACACTGCACCAGTCCTTGATCATTCACAGCATAAGACCAGATCTCTAAAAAGAATGAGGCCACACACAAACTATGCACTGATCTCCCTCAGAAGTTGCCCCAGACACACACAGGCTAATACTAGGAGGGGATCTAGCGCATCCTGTACTCTGAAGTCTTGGACATCTCGCAGAGCTGACCCTTGAAGTCGATGTCTACTGTGAAGTCCAGGTCTCTCTGCAAAGTAGGCAAATTAAACAAAATGAAACACTGAACAATGACTTGCTCGCTAGAATGAATAAAAAAGATAAAATAATAATAAAAAAAAGATTTTTAAAAAGTTCCAGCTTTTACTGGAATGGAAATGACTCAAGCGGTTAAAGAATGAATGAGTTCCAGCTTTTTCAGGGAACATAACTTACGTTATTCTTGACGTTAGGTTTCATGCTGATGGTGCCAAAAATCTCTTCCCCAGTCTTCACTGTGAGATAATCATCCAGGTAAAACACAGTCTGCTTCCAGTGGGTGTATGGAGACTCTGGACCTGAAAGATTAAAATAAAAACCATGTCAGATCAGAATACATTTCAAACATAAAAGGTCAAGATCAGAAAATCACAGCATATTGAGGGATTCATGGGACACGAAATTCCAAAACAAACAGCAGTACCCACATACTTGGTTAATACTGTGATAAACCAGTTTATGGCACACTACTAGTTTCACTGAACACAGATAAACTAACATACACACCATGTCTGCTTTTAAACATAGAGCCGAACCATATGCCAAAAATTACAATCACATTTCATAATTTAAAGCCACAGAAAATCTGCCAAGAACTGAAAGATTACAATAAAAAAAACTTCAGCTTTGTCAATATTAATATTTTAATATTAACTTTAAATTTGAGTGCAATGAACTGCTGGCAGCACCCTATAATAAACTTCAGTCAGTGACAGGTGCTGTAAATATTGAAAATGTAAAAAACATTGAAAATCACTGTTATAGAAACTTTATATTGCAATATATTGATATTGAATTATTGTCCATATTTGAACATGAATTACTGGTTACTTAACTAAGAGGCATTTTGCATTTTAACAAGTTCAGTGACTCTAAAAAAGAAGCAAATATTAAGGTTTTAGTTCTGTTTAATAACCTTTAAGCTTCACCATAAATGCTTGGTAGTGCTACAGAAAATCCAACTCCCAATTCACCCCAGAAGACAGTGACCAGTCATGCCTTGAGAGCATGCGCTTTTGTGGCAAGCGACACATCAACATTGAAATAGAGTTGAGATTTTCAGAGTTACCTTTAGGAGTTACTCACTATGCTCCTCCACTCATCTGGCACAAATGATTATTTCACACTGAACAGTTTGCATAAATGTGAACTACCCTTGATAGATGGATTCAAATGTTCCATCAGCAGTTAGTTATACACAAAAGCACACAAGTTAAAAATTGATCTGGGATTTCATTGCAATTTGAATGGAGATTAACATTTTAAAAACCCACACCCGATCTCCGTTGTCGATTTGTTTATCATTTGAACAGCAGTCCTTCACACTGAACATTTCATAAAAAAGACAATAAGCACTTAGAATAAGATCTTTTTACATTGACGTTTCTTTTCAATCCCGTATAAAAAGATACAATCTGAGATTTCTTTTGGACAGTCTCAATATAAAACATTCAGCGAGATAGATTCATCCAGCTAACAGTAACTATCCATTAAGCTCATCAAGAGCTTAAGAACGCATACTTATTTCCACTTAGTAAAACCTGTTATTTGACCAAACACACAAACTTTTGCACTGCATTCACTCCATCAGTGTATTTTCACCTTAATGAGGCAGGCGCTGGTGACAAGCTGTTTGGGGTCAACAACATCCACCAGAGGTTCTTTAATGGCCACCTCTTTAATGCAGGACATGTCAAACCCATAGACGTTCTCCCACCCTGAAAAAGAATTTAAACAAATGAACAGTAATCTGTAAGTGACTTTGCTGGCATCTACTTGTGTCTTAAAACACATCAAAAACTTTTTGGCCAAAGAGAAAAGCACAGAAGCAGGAAACTCACAGTGGATTTTGTAATCCTTGGTGTTACAACAGCCAGACGAATCAGCGCGGTCCTTCCTTTCCCACCTTCTGGAGGTGAAAAGGAAACATGGAGGCGGCGGACCACCAACGGAGGATTGGGAGACTGCGCACATAACAGCCTGGGAAAGCCAGCTGAAATATGACTTTGTGTGTGGGTTACGCCCAGATCTACATGCCTGTGTGGAAACCAACTGTTTAGATGTGGACGTGGGCCAACTGAAAGAGGTGGAAAAGTATGCAGCGCATGCAGAAAAACCCCCGAACGGCATGAAAGAAATCCGACGAGAAAAGGAGGAGCGCAAACTGGTTGATGCACAGCTGGCATTGTGGAAGCAGGCAACGGACCACGATCAAAGAGGTGAGGGACGGCACGGAGGTCGAGGCCGTGGAAGAGGCCATGGCAGCGCTGGCAGAAATGCAGGGCGTTTCGTCTGTGGAAGCCCTGATCACTTCATAAGGGACTGTCCCAACAGACACAGAGACCAGAGACAAGGGCCACAAGCAATGGAGCCTTCCAACTGAGATTAGGTCTTGGGGGTGGAGGAGCTGGATGGGGATGGAGTGTCTGGACGAACACCAAAATAGATAAATGAACAATTTTTGTTATTAACACAAACTGATTCTTATGTTGTCATGTTTAGAATAAAGATGACAGTAGCAAGGATAGAATTTAGCTTTTAGTAGATTCATGAGCAACCACTTTTGAGCTTCATGTTTTTCAATTAGACCTCAGCATAAGGGGTGTTTGGCCAAAGTTACAGATGTAGCAACAGAGTCTTTAGGATGCTCCGTGCAGACAGAAGAATGCATTTGTTTTCTAAGTTTCACCCAATTAATCTCCTGAGCAGGGATTCAGGGATTTAATGAGTACATTGAGTATTTAATATATACTGAGTCTATGTGGGCATCGAGGTCTGTGTGGAGGATACAGTGGTGTATGTCATGGTGAAGCAGGCACGTGGCTTGCTGTTATACATATGAGTGGAAGCTGAGAAAGCTTGGCTTTATCAGCAGATTTACTGTCCACTGTTAAGTCTAAATTTCTGCAATCTACTGACCTCCTTACAGAGTGGGTCGATGTCATGTCAATAGAGGACCTTCATCGCACTGTGCACATGCATGAAGGGCCTGATGAAGATTTTTTGATAAAGGAATTTGATTTGATGGGTTTAAGTGAAAAGCTAAAGCTTGTGTATCTCTAGTGGGAAAATTGACACTCCATGGCTCAGATCATCCTCTCACCCTCACAAAAGCAATTGTTTAAACTGTTTGTTCAAAAGAGAAGTATATTTTTGCATTCTGAGCCTCATATATCACTGTCTAAACTTCTTGAGGATGGGTGGAGAGATCTGAGTCCATGGCATTGCAAGTGCACCTCCTTGAATGATTGGTGGGATCATGGAGGGGGTGTGAAAAAAAAGGGTGAAAAATTCAGAAGTGTTCCGCATTTAATACACAGCTGTGGTTTCCTTTTTCTTAATTGACATGAACACACACACAAACCAGAGCTTTGTATGGGTTTCAGCTCCTCCTGAGGATCTGGCTGCAGTCCCAGACTGCTGATATGTTTGCGGACCTGTTTGCCTCACTTTGAATCACTGATCATTTTTAATGCAGCCCTTAAGGCTGATTTAAGGATTTATTTTTCCAGGAGGCAGTGCACGTCTTCAGTACATAGATTATTGGTGTGTTTGTCTGATGCTGAAGCATGTCATGAAGATAATGTTGCATTGTGTTCTCATGGGGTTATTTATAATTAATATTAATATGCACAGGTGCATATTTCTCCAGCAAAACTGGCGATCCTAGCTTCTAGAGATATCATGGTGTTAAAAAAAATTTTGATGTTGGTGGTTCAACATTCATTCATTATCTGAAACCGCTTATCCAATTCAGGGTCGCGGGGTTCCAGAGCCTACCTGGAATCATTGGGCGCAAGGCGGGAATACACCCTGGTGGGGGCGCTAGTCCTTCGCAGGGCAACACAGACAAACACACACACATTCACTCACACCTACGGGCACTTTTGAGTCGCCAATCCACCTACCAACATGTGTTTTTGGACTGTGGGAGGAAACTGAAGCACCCGGAGGAAACCCACACGGACACGGGGAGAACACACCAACTCCTCACAGACAGTCATCCGGAGTGGGATTCGAAACCACAACCTCCAGGTCCCTGGAGCTGTGTGACTGCGACACTACCTGCTGCGCCACCGTGCCGTCCTGTGGTTCAACATGAGGTGTTGATTTTTGTCAGAACAGGAAACATGTAATTTGTCAGCTGCACGCTGGTTACTTGTTGCCTTGTTGTTTGTTGCCAACTGCTGAATGTTACTATTCAGTATTGCACAATTCCAAAGCCTGCTCCTTACACAGGATGATGGAGAGCCTCATGATTTTTGACAGCCATCTCTCAGGTCTGCTCCTGGAGACCAGTTTTAAAGGATATTCCAGTTCCTAACAATGATTTTAATTTGTTTGTTGATGGGTTAGCGTCCCATTACACTTGTGGAAAGAACCAAGTTGGCTGTTTTGTCTCTGCATGAGTGTTTTTATTCTGGCAGTTTGCCAGGGTCATTCTCAGCTCAAGCAGCTGAATCGGTGGCTCTTACAGAAGCATGAAAACTGGCTGAGGGTAAGACTGTGAATATTTGGACTGACTCCAAATATGCATATTCCTGTGTTTGATTTTGAATGATATGGTTCCACAGGAATTTTTCTGACATCCACAGGGAAACACATTGTACATCACACATTTTGCAGATGAACCTGCAAAGAAAAAAAAAGAAATGATCCAATGTTTTCTCTTTTTCAGGAATCCTGTGTTCTGGAGCTCCACCCTCTCACACTCTCACACACAGAACTAACCTCGCAGGCCTCAGAAGCAGAGCGCTCTGCTTGGCACAAAGCAGGCTGTATTTTCAAGGATGGAATGTGGCAAGCTTTAGATGGTAGGCCTTGCCTAACCTCTGCTTATTTTCCCTATTTTGCAAAATTGTCTCATGGGAGAGATCGTGCATCCAAAGGGGCTATGGTATCTGCAGTACAGTGAATCTGGTACACAAGAGGGTTCACTATTTTTGCACAAAGGTTTTGTGAAAAATGTCTCATATGCGCCCAGCACAATGCAGCTTGAGGCATTAAAATAACACCAGGGGCACATCCTCCACCCAATGAGCCATTTGAACATTTGCAGATGGATTTCATTGAACTCAACCAGTGCGAGGGGAAAAGGTATTGTCTGGTAGTAGTGGATATGTTTTCCAAATGGGTTGAGTGTTTCCCCTTCCAGCAAACAAGACGCTCAGGCAGTGGCCAAAGATTTAATTCAGCACATTATTCCTCGACGCATTGGGAGTGACAATGGACCAGCTTTTATCAGCACAGCACTCACTCAGCTAGAAGAGAAATTGGGCATTGATGTGAAATTACACTGTGCTTATCATCCACAGAGTGCAGGAGCAGTCGAGAGAGAGAATGCAACAATCAAAAGCAAGCTTCAGAAATGTTGTGTAGAAACAGGGCTCAATTGGGTGCAGGCATTACCACTGATTTTAATGTATATACGTATGTGAGCCAGAACCAAAACTGGTTTAACACCTTTTGAAATTTTGTTTGGCAGGCCACCGAGATGGGGTTTGGATCCACCAGGCCACGTGGACGACGTGGGACTCTTGGAAGAGCACATGTTGTCCTATTGAAACATGAGAAATTACTAACAATCATGCGTTCTGTTCACTCACAGGCCTTGCCTAAACCGTTGGAGGGGAAGTCACACTCCTTGAAACAGGAGACAGGGTGGTGAACAGCGGTGGTTGGGGCCCTTCCAAGTCCTGCTGAACTGTTAATCTTTATCTTTTGGTTGATGTTGTTGGCACCAGCATTGACTGTATCATTTCAAGGTTCAGGCTATCCCCGCGACTCCATACGATCAGGTATAAAAGTATGGCATAAAAAAGCTAAATATGCTGTTACTACAGCCACAAATTCATCATGTTATGTGTATTATGGGTGCTTGGGAAGTTCCAATTATCATGCCATTTCCTTACAATGCTTCCACTTGTGCCAAATACATGAGAAAAATGCATCCAGATCCATTAAAGATAGAATGCTTACTTCAGGGGAATAAAAGTAAAATGTGTAAGGATGAAGACATCCTAGATCAGTCAATAAAGTGGGGCTATATGTGTCCTAGAGATTGTGCTCTAGCAGCTGGCTCAAAAACATTCAACTATTCAGTTATACATCGTGAATGTCACATGTTTGGTGATCACTGCTGCACTTTCATTCCTAATCACACAGCAGCAAGCAGGTGATTCACTAAGGCGATGAAGGAGTTAACAACTTTTACTGAGGAGTTGTATGGATTTTCAGGTGTAAACATTGACTGGATGGCATGGTTTAATTCCTATTTTGGCAAATGGGGAGCATTGGAGCTGAAACTGGCTGTCACAATAATCATTTCTCTATTAGTAATAGCACTAATCAGATGTTGTATTATTCCCTGTATCAGAAGTCTGATCATCAAAATTATTGAGCGTTCTGTTTCATTCAGTATGGTGAGTGCAGATGTGTACATGGAGCTTGACCCTGCAGCCTCTGGTCGCGAAAGAAATCCACTGGATGAGATGCCTCTTGAAATGTCCCCACCAATCTATGCCTCATTGGATGGGGAGTAATTCTTTACATTAAACTCACTTTTCATTTATTAATGCTGATTTCAAGTTGATTTTATGATTTTATGAGTTTAAATAATCATTTGATATGTAATCATTCAATATGTTTTTTTAAGTGCATGAGTTATGATGCCTAGACTCAATACTTAGCTAGTCTATATTTGATGTTATCTTTTGCATTTTTTTTTAGCAATATTATGATTAAAAGTTCACATGCATCGATGTTTTTAAATCATAAAAAGGGAGGAATGTGATGGAAAATGCAGATTAACACTATTGAGTAATGGTTAATAATAACTAATGACATAATATATTCAGGGAGTAATGGTTTTGATTAATCTTGATTAATTCTTACTAAATTATGTAGGCCTTAGTGCTGGAATCATTGGGTTCAAGGCAGTAATACTCCCTGGAGGGGGTGCCAGTCCTTCACACACATTCATTCTCTCACACACACTTTTAAGTTACCAATCCACTTACAAACATGTTTTTGGACAGTGGGAGGAAACCGGAGCATCTGGAGGAAACCACATGGACAAGGGAAAGAACACACCAAAGTCTTCACCCAGAGCAGGACTTGAACCCACAGATCCCTGGAGCTGTGTGACTGCGACACTACCTGCTTGCACCACCGTGCCACCCTACACAGTGGACCATGTTATTACAACCATAAAGTGTAACTTTGGTGGTACACTAGTTGTTAGAACCACATAAACTGACAGAAAAGCACTGTGGTAGTGCTGTCTCAAATGGTCTGGAGGATCCCTTGTTGATCAATTTTCCCCTTTATTTTGCAAAAAGCCATAAAAAAGCAGGCACGTGGAGTTGGCACATGGCCTTCACACACTAACACACTCAACTAATTGTCACCACCCCCCCCCCAAAAAAAAATGCCAGCTCATAGCAGCTCATTTGTTATCTTTCCGGGGTTAGTCTACCTCTAAGAATACAGCGCTCCCTCTCTAACTCTCCTCTAGCTCCACCTCTACTAACCCTAGCCCCACCTACTGGGATAACAGGATATTACATGCTGATACTACCAAAGAAAACAAACACCTCCCCTCCAGACTATAATTACATCACATCAATATCCACCGGTATATTAATTATTCATTATTCACAGCTTTAATTTTCTTTATTCCCATCCATGTCGACCTGCACCCCCTGTTCCAACGTCCTGCCCAAGGGCCCACAGACCCCCAAGAAGAGCAATTGACCTGTGCCAACAGGCAAGTAAATGTCTCTTTCATTATTTATACTTAAAGTTAAAGACACTGACACTCTGAGAAGCTCTTTTTATACCCAATCATGTTGTCAATTGACCTAATTAGTGTTAATTGGTCTTCCAGCTGTTCGTTTTATGCTCAATTTTCATTTTTCCAGCCACTTATTGCTACTTGTCCCAACTTTTTTGGGATTTGTTGACACTGTGAAATTTTGAATCAACATATTTTCCTTTAAAATGTTACATTTACTCAGATTAAACGTTTGATCTGTCATCTATGTTCAATTACGAATAAAATATTGACATTTGCCGTCTCCACATCATTGCATTCAGTTTTTATTTACAATTTTTTTAGTGTCCCAACTTTTTTGGAATACGGTTTGTAGTTTCTGGCCCCTGATGCCAAACTGCACAGGCAGGGATGTGGCTGATTTGGCTACAAATCATTTGCCATCATCATTTGCCTTCTCTCCAGTAACGTGGCCTTACTAAAAGCTTTCCACAAATCACCTGACCCAAGGCCTGCTCTTCGGCATTGTACTTGGCCAATCACTTAGTTCTAATGAGCTCCTGGCTATCTGCACAGCTACTTTCAGATTCCACTTCCTTCCTGTTTTAGTGATTGGAGCTGCTGCTTTTACCACTGCATCTTTGGATCCTGACAGAATCATCTCACGACTCACCTTTACCTTCACAACACACATTTATATTCCTCAAATAAAACTTGAGTGGTAACTCCAGTACTCCTTTCCCATACCATGCCATGCTACTTAAACACAGCACCACCCCTAGCCACTTCCTTATGGTTATTGTTAAAATTGTTAATAACCCTTTCCATCCTCTCTCTTTCTGTGACTGAAACATCATAAACTGTCAATGGCCACCTAATACAAGGCAATAAGCCAAACTGCAGACACCACAATTTCAACTTCCCTGGCAAACACGATCTATCAGTGCTTCACTGGTTCAGCTTTAAGTCCCACAACTTGTTCTGTATTGTTTAGCACTGCCCTACACCATATACCTAAATTATTCACTGCTCTCTGGATCATTTCTCCTTCCATCAAAAAATTAATATATTTTTAATTTAGTTAAATGCTAGTGCGTCATTCTACAATGCCATCCAGTTAACCCTGCACACCTTAAGTATATTCTAGAGCTAAATAATTTAGCATTTTACATTTAAAAAAATCCCCTGTATTTATTTTGTTTTTTTTATTTCATGTATTTTCAATTTTCATTTTTTGGTCCTCCACATGGAAGTGCTTGACTCAAAAGTGTCCGTAGGTGTGAGTGTGTGAGTGAATGTGTGTCTGTGTGAAGGACTGGCGCCCCCTCCAGGGTGTATTCCCGCCTTGCGCCCAATGATTCCAGGTAGGCTCTGGACCCACAGCGACCCTGAATTGGATAAGCGGTTACAGATGAATGAATGAATGGAAGTGCTTGATTGTACACTCATTCTATTCATATTTTTTTTCTGTTTGCAGTGCCACTATTGCCTTTCTTGTAGATACTAAGTGCATTTTGTCGATTTTTCCCTCTCTTTCTCTCCGCTGAATGTGTTTTTTCCTATGTTTTTCCACACAGTATTTCAGGTGATTGTTAGTGTCCCAGCCAAGATGTCTCTTTTCCTTCTCCTTTTTGAGGCATCAGAATGAGATTTTCATCCAAATAATACAATTCAATTGCCTACCTGCATCCCCATGATTTTGCATGTGGTAGCCTTGATTACTCTCTCTACAAATCTATGTGACACCCTAAGTTACAAACAATGGAAAAAAAATCTACATTATCTGCAACGGACCTGACATGTGGGCTTCCAGTTTTGCTGATTTTGGCCTGAACTAAAATTCTAAGTCTAAAAAATTAAAAGAAGTTCCCAATTACACACCTTACATAAAATGATAAAGTAGTAAGGCAAATAAAAATAAGCATATACCCATCTGAATAAAATTAACCAACTACACCCATCTCGGACAGTAAAATGTTGGCTTATTTTAGAGTTTAAAAGATTTCTGCATTTCTATGCATGTATTAGTTTCTGAAAAATGTAAGAGTTAATGTTTACCCCAATTTTATAATTTTATTTAAAATATATTTATTTTAGTACAAATCTCACCATTTCAAACATCCAGAAGAAACAAATAAATGTGAAAACATTTGCTTATTTTATAAACAACAGTAACTCACCAAGATTCTGACATTGTATAAAAATATATAGAATATTATTTTTATATTTGAACGCAGAGCAAAATTCCACCATACCTGTCTGTGCCTAAATGACATAATAAAGGTATGCCATACTACGTGTAACCTCATGACGTCATTACGTAAACAAGTCAGAATATCATGATAATCACGATATTGATCTATTTATTTTTTTAATTGTTTATAAATGTGATATTATTGCACACAATATGATATAGCACAGCCCTAGTGATGACTGCTTATTCTTCTTTCCCTGACTGTTGTTTCCCCACAGGTAGGCCACTCTTCACAGGCTCTCTCCTCACTCCCTTTCTACAACAACGAACTGGGCCAGGACAGAATCTCCCACCTGGACAATCTCCACTGTCCTACTTCCGCAGGGACTCCCACAAGATCGACAGTTTCCTCAAAGTCCTGAGATGCCGGGCAGCCAAGATGAGGCCTGAGATGTGCTAGAGCGTCAGAGGCCTTTCTGGATCATTACTGCCTTCTGTCTGTCTGCAGTGGTACTGAACTGCAGTGACAGGGTGGTGGGACGGGTCCAAATTCTCTCACAATTCACGAGTGGCTCGGAATGTTTCTGTCCAAAGCCAAATCTATTGATGGTGAATATTCCTGAAGTCTGATGTGTGTACACATCATGTGATTAATTGACCTTTAATACTTGAATTTATAATCAATCATAAACCAAAGCTCAGGGCAGAGACACACTTCCTTCTTTCGTTAACAAAAGTAAAAAGCCATCTACTGATGAGGACACTGCTCTACTGGATTTTTTGGTTTTGTCGTATAATCTAAAACAAGGCAAAGAAACACTTCGGGTCACTCCTTTAGCTTGGGTTCTAGTGAGGTAGGTTTACAAAATGGCTTTCAGAGATATTTGCACTTTAGGCTCCAACTGAAGCAGAATTCTTAGCTAGTTTTCCTTCATGAATGTAACTTTCAAACAGCTGTCACACCAAAATATCAATAAACATTGATACTGCATCTGAAAACATGAATGCTTCCTGTTTATTCGTGTTCTGTGCTGCCTTAAACTGGAGGGAGACTTGAGACAAGGTCATGCAAAGCACTGAATAGGGTATTTGAGAAACATTTTGTTAAAGGTGAGTGAGCGAGTTACGAGCCAGCTCCATGAGGTGCTGTGTTCATGAAATATATGAAAAAACTAAAGACTGTTAGAAGAGAATTGCTATGATCCCCTCTATTATAATTCAGATCATGATTTCTCCAAACTGTGGCTGTAACTCTAAGAATCTCCAGTGTCTCCTTCTGATGATCGCCAGTGTGTGGAGCTATAAACTAACACAGATCTCCACACTCTAAAAAGAACCAACTTAATTGAATTGCTTCAATTGGTAACAAGTAATTCAATTAAGTTTATCCAACTTAATTTTTTGTAGGTTGAACTTAAAAAATTAAGTTGGATAAACTTAATTGAATTACTTGTTACCAATTGAAGCAATTCAATTAAGTTGGATCAACTCTTCTCTTTTTAGAGTGCAGTGTGACGCCACAGAAGAGGTAGAACCTGTCTTTAGGGCTGTGAAAGGCAGTAACAAATCCTCAGGATTCTTTAATAACACACACATTCACCTGCTCACAACTTCTGAAGAGAAGCAGAGGATCAGACCCAGACCAACAGCAGGTACTGATACTCACTTCAGTTGTGAGATTTTTAGTAACTGGATGTAAAAGTAATCTGTGGTTGTGTAAATTTGCTTTTGATTAAGAGCTGGCCTTTTACTTTCATATGAACTCACCTTTGATTACAACATAAAAGAAACATTTACTTACTTTACTAGGTTAACTTAACAAATCCGTTTTTTTAAATTAAATACGTTGCCGGTTTGTAGAGGACACTTACCATCAGGTGCATCCTCTTTGTCAGCCCACATCTACTACAGATCTAGTAGGGGTTGGTTGTAAGTTATTTTAGTTTACAGTTGTACTTAAATATGGATAAATATTGTACAGAACTGATACATTTGTTCATGCAGCTCTTCAGAATGAATGAGTGAGTGGAGCTGATGGAGCTGAGTGAGTGCAAGTTTGTTATATGTGCTGGCCTTGTTAGTGTGTGTGTGTGTGTGTGTGTGTGTGTGTGTGTGTGTGTGTGTGTGTGTGTGTGTGTGTGTGTGTGTGTGTGTGTGTGTGTGTGTGTGTGTGTGTGTGTGTGTGTGTGTGTATGTGTGTGTGTGCATGGCACAGTGGCGCAGCAGCTAGTGTCACAGTCACACAGCTCCAGGCACCCGGAGGTAGTGGGTTCCTTTCCCGCTCCGGGTGACTGTCTGTGAGGAGTTGGTGTGTTCTCCCCCTGTCCGCGTGGGTTTCCTCCGGGTGCTCAGGTTTCCTCCCACACTCCAAAAACACACGTTGGTAGGTGGATTGGTGACTCAAACGTGTCCATAGGAGTGAGTGTGTGTGTCGCTCTGTGGTGCACCCCTCAGGGTGTGTTCCTGCCTAGTGCCCAGTGATTCCGGGTAGGCTCTGGACCCACCTGAGCTGGATAAGGGTTACAGACAATGAAAGAATGTTTGTATGTGTGTGTGTGTGTGTGTGTGTGTTTAAGCTTTGTTATTAATGTTGTGTTAGCTTTGTTCTGTTATGTTATGATATGTTTTGTTATGTTAGGTTGTGCTTTTGCTTTATTTTGGCCTCTCATTAGGTTCCCTCTGCTTTTCTTTTCTCTCCATTAGATCAGTGATGGAGATCAGAATATTTCTGCTGGGAAATAGGGATGCTGGAAAGAGTTCCTCAGGGAACACTCTCCTGGGCTGGAAATCTTTCCATACAGCACCCAGCTCACAAGGAGTGACCCAGGCTTGGTCCATGAGCTCCAGCACTGTAGATGGACACAAAATCTTTGTTGTGGACACTCCAGGGTGGACAGATTTCAGTCAGACTGAGAATGAAACCATACAGAAGATTGTCTCGTGCATTGAAATCTCTGACTCTGGGTCTGATGTGCTCCTCTTTGTACTGCCCATTGGTAGCTTCACCAAAGAAGAGATTGATACAGCCAAGCAGATCCTGGAGGTCTTTGGAGAAGAAGCTATCAAGCACACAGTGGTGTTATTTACCAAAGGAGACGATCTGGAGGGAAAGACAATTGAGGAATACTTGGAAGATGCCCATCCAGGACTGAAGAATGTCATTAGAATGTGTGGAGGAAGATACCATGTCTTTAATAACAGAGACAAAGACAATCAAGAGCAAGTCCCCACTTTACTGAAGAAGATCAAAGACATGGTGGAAAGAAATAAAGGCAAACGCTACAGAAAAACTCTGTTTCAGGAGATGGAAGAAGAACGGGAAGAAAAAATTATTCCAAAGGAAATTGTGGCAGAGGAATATAGGGCAGAAATGAAAGATTCAGCTGATGAATCTGCTGATGCTGATATAAACAGAGAGCAAGAGGAGGGAAAAATTATCAAAGGAATAGAATCAGAGAAGGTAAAGGAGAAAGAGATTACATCTTACTTACAACACAGACAAGAAGAAGGGCAAACAGCCATAATCAAACTCAACCAGAACACAAATCCTAACAATTCACACGAAGAGGACAAGTACACAGTGCACACTGCAAAATACCCAAGTAAAAAATACCATCTTGAAAAATTCCAAGGTCGAAAATCTCAAGGTGGGATGCCCTTTCAACAAAATGCAAGAACAGAAGCTCACAGCAAGGAACTGCACAAGATGGAGTTCAAATGGCAGAAGACAGAGGCAGAGCTGCAGAGATCTATTAAAAGACTTGAGAAGATTGAGGTGACATGGTTGAAAGAGAAAGGTGAACTTGAAAAAAAAGTTCGCCAGCTGCGAACAACGCTACGGGAACAGAAAACCGAGTTTGATAAAGTAAAGAAAGAGCTTCAGCTGCAGCAGGTTAAAGTAGAAACTTTTGAGAAACTGAGACAAAAGAGTCAACGCCAAAAGGAGGAGCTGGAGAAACTGAGAAGAGAAAATGATGAGAACAGAGAGAAAATGAAGCAGAGAAATTTAGCACTTCTGAAACATTTGGAAGAACTGGAACGAGCCATTCGTTTGAACAAAGGGACGGATTTAAAAAGCTCCCTTCAAGCTTCTTTATCACAGGTGAAGAAAAATGTTCTTCATCCAAAAATGAGCATCAGGGGAAATCATTAATAGACAGTAATAGATTCAACGTACAGTACAGTGTACACAGTACAGAGTAAACACTGTGTGCACTTAGTCTCCAGATATTCACACCCTGCAGACAATAGTAAAGTTAGAGATAAAAGCTATTTTTTTGCTGCACACATTATGTTTTTATGTATTGTATTTATTTATATTCCTGTCACAATAATTACATTATTGACTTACTGTACACTGGACATTTCCTCAGTCATTTTTCTGACCTCAGTAATCACCAATTGTTTTTACTGGTGTGTTTGTTTACATAAGAATGAACGTCAACAATATTTTAGCCATTTGTTCTCTGGTATTCTCTGTTTCTATTCTTGGGCTATAGGGTTATGTTGATTTTTTTATATGTGTTTTATTTATTAAACATATTGAAATATGTTTATATTCCAAATCCATTCATTCATTGTCTGTAAGTGCTTATCCAGTTCAGGGTTGCGGTGGGTCCGGAGCCTACCCGGACTCATTGGGTGCAAGGCGGGAATACACCCTGGAGAGGGCGCTGGTCCTTCACAGGGCGACACACACTCACACATTCACTCAGACACTCACACCTATGGACACTTTTGAGTCGCCAATCCACCAACTTTATCTGAACACAGCAGTTCTTCACATGTCCTACACACTGTGTGAAACTTTTGTGAAGAATGGACCAATAGAAATGCTCCAAAATTACTTAGAATATTTTTTACATTGACTTCTATTGAAAGGTAAGAAGGTTTTTTCTTTTTCCTGTAAAGTTGATTTAGTTTTTGTAGATACCTGTTCTTCATTGGACAGCGGCAATTTTTAAGACCATTGTATGCCACTGATATAATGATAATATACTAGCATAATAATGCCAATTTCTTTTAAAGAGAAATATGTTTTAAGCAAAAAGTTAAATATTAAAAGAATTTTTAGACATTGGATTTGAAATAGGGGCGGCGTGATGGTGCAGCATGTAGTGTCACAGTTACACAGCTCTAGGGACCTGGAGGTTGTGGGTTCGAGCCCTGCTCCAGGTGACTGTCTGTGAGGAGTTTGGTGTGGTCTCCACGTGTCTGCGTGGGTCTCCTCCGGGTGCTCCTGTTTCCTCCCACGCTCCAAAAACCAACGTTGGTATGTTGGCGCCCCCTCCAGGGTGTGTTCATGCCTTGCACCCAGTAATTCTGGGTAGGCTCCTGACCCACCGTGATCCTGAACTGGATAAGGGTTACAGACAATGAATGGATGAATATGATTCTAGAAAGTTACTGGTTTGGCTCAGAAAGTCACAAAACAAAGTAGCACATCATTCTAAGACCATCATTTTGTATCTTGTAAATTATCTTGTAGAAGTGTCAGTTCCATTCTTTCCAGAACAAACTGCAAATAAAGACCGCATATCACAAGTTTCCCATTTGAAACACATTGTTTGACTTTTCATACACTACTTGGAGCATTTTAGGGTTCAGATCATTTGCACACTAAACAACATGCACTGAATATACAGTTGTCAAAGGATCTGAAAACCAGAACATCTCCATTCCTTCCTCTAGAATTGTTGTCTTGATTTTCTTGTGAAACTGAGATGCTGAAAATAGCAGAAACTGGTTTAGTAAACATATTTCAGATAAAGATATGGTGGAAAATATTTATAGGGTAGTCAGAGGATAATTTTCACAGTTGCTGCTTGATATGCAGACCCTCAAATAAGGCTGATGTTTTTATCACATTTTATCAAATTTCAAACATATAATCTCCTGTAGACTTCGTGTAAGTCTGTTGGCACACCTTTTAATGAGGAATCCAACATTACAATGCATATATTTCTTACAGAGGCATGTAACTGTACCCACACAGCTTATATCATGTGAACTGTGTTCTCTGGAGTGACAGAGTGATGGATTCTCATTCCAAGGTTGTATCACTCTTGTGTTTCTTCAACAGAACAATTTCCTATATCTCTCTGCCTGTTTATTTGTCCTCCTGTGTCTTAATGGACACATCATCATGACAGCTGGCTTCCCGGTTACACCCTGCTCTTTCACAACTATTTCATATGGTGCTAAAACTTGGGATGTGCTGTTGTGAAGGATCAAGTAAACAGATGCTCCACACACCACAGAAAGCCTTCAGGCTATTTTCAGCAATCTCTGCTGAAGTCAGTGAGACCTGCATGCACTGAACTTGCATTTTCATCACACACCACGCCATGTGGACTGAGGACTGTTTGTTGTGCGCTTTTCTTGGATGTGTAATAATGTCTGGGATGTGTTAAACTGGTGATTGTGATCCAGGGCTAATCATCCAACATCAGCACCTGACTTCACCAATATGTGGCTGAATGCTTTCACGTACTTACAGAAATATTTAATGTAACTACATCTTTGATGAACCGCAACCCAGAAATGGATGTGTGGAAAAGATGATGTTGATGACCAGTCTCATGAAGAGAAGCATCAGTTTCTGCAGGAAAGGGCAGAAGCAGAAAAACTCCTAATATCAGATTACAAAAAAAAACACTGGGCCAGTGGGTGTCAACAAATTTTTGACAAAAAAAAGTCCCTTATTAATATTCTGATATGTACTCACAAATGTCAGCTCCCAGGACCAGCCTCCCAGACCACGCATGTAGGAAGCTGTCATTTCAGTTAAATAGAAAATGGAAACAGAAAGCTGATAAGCTGATCTGATAAGCTCCTGGAAATGTGATCTGCCACTGCAAACTTTTCTAAACGTTTTTTTTTTTTTGCTTGTCATAGGCCTACATTGTAAATGTGGATACAAGGGCAAATATATTTATTTATATCTTTCTTAGAACTTCTAAAATCACTTAGTGCTAGCCCAGGCATTAAGTCAGACATTTGAATGAAGTTTAATATGTCTAAGATTCACACAGTACTTTAATGGTAAATAAAGGTAAAATGGCCTACAGCTTTACACTGACCTTTGCTTTTCTCTCACAGAGCACAACCTGAATTTCTTGTTAAAATTCCTGGATTGTGGCCAAAAATCTAGACTTATAACCTTTTCTATTTCATCTTAAATTGTGCAGTATTAACCGTCTAAGTTTCATGTTAGCACATATATTTTAACTTTTAGTTTCACCTTACCCCTCCCTGGATCATCACCATAACATGGTGGAGGGGTTTGCATGCCTGCGTGAGCCTAGGAGCTATGTTGTCAAGGGCAATAGTCCCTGGTAGGGTCTCCCAAGGCAAATTGGTCCTAGGTGATGGGCCAGACAAAGGATGATCCATAAGACCATGATGAGAGGTATAACAAAGACACAGCTTCCCTCGCCTGGAGTAAGGTTACCGAGGCCTCATCCAGGAGCCAGGCCTGGGGGAGGGCCTCCTTGGTGAGCCCCTGGTGGTTGGACTCTTACTCATGAGGTCCACTCATGGGGAGCAACATGGGTCCACCACCTGTGGGAGAGGTAGTAATCTGGGTCTGGTGCATTGTGGGTCGGTTGGCAGCTGAGGGCAGGGACCCTGGCATTATGATTACTGGTTACTGAAACTGCCTCTTGGAACATGGTGCGCGAGGTTGAGGTGTACCGGTTAGATATAGTTGGGCTCACCTCGACACAGTATGTGCTCTGGAACCAATCTCCTTGAGAGGGGCTGGATGCTCTTTCACTCTGGAGCTGAAAGGCAGGAGTGGGCTTACTCATAGCCCCCCGGCTTAGTGCCTGTATGTTGGGGTTTACCCAAGTGGACGAGAAGGTAATTTCCCTTTATAGTGATATTATCGGACTTGCGGCCATATGTTCTGGACACTCGGGTGAAGAGAGGTGCTGAGTGGTCTACTGATCACCACCTAGTGGTGAGTTGGATCACATGGCGGGGGAGGATGCCAGACAGACCAGGCAGGCCTAAACGTGTGTTGAGGGTTTGCTGGAAACATTTGGCAGAGGAACCTGTCAGAAAAATCTTCAACTCCCACATCCAGCAGAGCTTTGACTGCATCCCGGGGGAGTCAGAATGGACCATGTTCCGGACCTCCATTGTTGAGGCGGATGAACGGAGCTGTGGCTGCAAGGTTGTTGGCGCCTGTCGTGGTGGCAGTCCTTGCTCTCGGTGGTGGACACCCTGGGTGAGTCTGTCAAGCTGAAGAAAGAGTCCTATTGAGCCTATGGCTCATGGGACTCCGGAGGCAGCTGACAGGAACCAAAGAGCCAAGCGGCTTGCGGCTTCGGCTGTCGCTGCAGCAAAAACTCAGGTGTGGGAGGAGTTTGGTGAGGACATGGAAACCGACATTCTGTCGGCTCCGAGAAGATTCTGGCAAACCATCAGGTGACTCAGGAGGGGAAAGCAGTTTTCCACCAATAATGTATATGGTGGGGGTGGGGAGTTGTTGACCTCAACTGGGGACGTCATTAGGCGGTGGAAGGAATACTTTGAAAATCTTCTCAATCCCACCAGTCTTCCACAGAGGAAGTAGAGTTTGGGGATCCCAGGGAGGGCTCATCTATCACTGGGCCTGAGGTGGCTGAGGTAGTTGAACATTCCTTGGCGGTAGGGCCCTGGGAGTGGATGAGGTCCGCCCCGGGTTTCTCAAGGCTCTGGATGTTGTGGGGCTGTCCTGGCTGACACGTCTTTGGAACATTGCATGGACATCTGGGGCAGTGCCTCTGGACTAACAGAGTGGGGTGGTGGTTCCCCTGTTTAAAAAGGGGGGATCGGAGGGTGGGTTCCAAATATAGGGGGATCACACTTCTCAGCCTCCCCGGTAAGGTCTATGTGGGGATACTGGAGAAGAGAGTCAGACTAATAGTCGAACCTCGGATTCAGGAGGAACAATGCGGATTCCGCCCCGGTCGTGGAACACAGGACCAGCTTTTTACCCTCGCTAGGATCCTGGAGGGTGCATGGGAGTTTGCTCAACCAGTCTACGTGTGTTTTGTGGATCTGGAGAAGGCATTCCACCATATCCCTCAGGATATTCTGTTGAGAGTGCTCTGGGAGTATGGGGTATTGGGCTCTTTACTTATCCATTCCCTGTATAAACAGAGCAGGAGTCAGGTTCGTACGGCTGGCAGTAAGTCCGACTGGTTTCCAGTCAGAGTTGGACTCCACCAGGGCTGCCCGTTATCACTGGTTCTGTTCATAATTTTTATGGACAGAATTTCTCAGCGTAGCCAAGTGGCAGAAGGTGTCCGGTTTGGTGGTCTCAGGATTCCATGTCTGCTTTTTGCGAATGATGTGGTCTTGTTGGCTTCATCGGGCTGGGAGCTCCAGTTTGTAGCCGAGTGTGAAGTGGTAGGGATAAGAATCAGCACCTCCAAGTCCGAGTCCATGGTACTCAGTCAGAAAAAGGTGGAGTGCTCTCTCCAGGTTGCAAGTGAGATCCTGCCTCAAGTGGAGGAGTTCAAATACCTTGGGGTCTTGTTCACGAGCAAGGTAAAGATGGAGTGGGAGATTGACAGGCAGATCAGTGCAGCGTCAACAGTAATGCGGACTCTGTACCAGTCCGTTGTGGTGAAGAGAGAGCTGAGCAGAAAAGCAAAGCTCTCGATTTACTGTTCAATCTACCTCCCAACCCTCACCTATGGTCATGAGCTTTGGGTAGTGACTGAAAGAATGAGATCGCGGGTACAAGCGGCTGAAATGAGTTTTCTCTGCAGGGTGTCTGGACTCTCCCTTAGAGACAGGGTTAGGAGCTCGGACATCCGGGAGAGACTCGGACTGGAGCCGCTGCTCCTCCACGTCGAGAGGAGCCAGTTGAGGCGGTTCGGGCATCTGGTTCAGATGCCTCCTGGACGCCTTCCTGGTGAGGTGTTCCGGGCATGTCCAACGGGGAGGAGGCCCCGGGGAAAACCAAGAGCACGCTGGAGAGACTACATGTCTCAACTGGCCTGGGAATGCCTCGGTATACCCCCGGAGGAGCTGGAGAAGGTGGCTGGGGAGAGGGAGGTCTGGGTTTCTTTACTCGGACTGCTTCCCCCGCGACCCGGACCTGGATACGCGGTGGATAATGGATGGATGGATGGAGTTTCACCTTAAATAAAGAAAAATTAAGATACATCTGTGCCCTATTTAAATGAGCCATTTAATGTGGAAAGTAAATTAAAATAAAACCACTCAAAAATCTAATAACTGGTACGTTGGCATTGTACATTCGAATTAGAAATGTGAAAGAGGAAGCCACCTCATGAATAAATAAATAAACAAATAAAATATAGCACTTTCATAGATTTAGAACTCAAACAGTTAAGCGCTCCAAAATGGCGCACAAATAATAAGACCCTCTAGCTGTAATATTCTTTAATCAATTCACTCTCTGTAACAGTACTTCCATTACAGTTTTGGTCATTAAAAAGTCATAATTTTTACATTGTTTCTATATTTATTTACACTTTCCTACATGTATTTATTGATTTATCTCCATATTTCTACATCATCTATTTCTACATACATTTCTCTCTAGATCTAACTTCCAAGAGGATTGATTTTGTGAAAGGATTGTTCAGTGACATCTAGTGGCAAGTGTCAATCATTGAATGCTGTCAGTATTTATCCATTTTTGTATCAGTGACACTTCCCTGCTGATTTAGACCCTACAAATGACTTGTTCCACTCAACTAGGAACATGTATTTATTTCATAATTTGCCTATTTACATGTTTTGTGACATCTATATCAAGGTGATTGTACACTTATTCTGTTGATATTTTTGCTGTGCCACTATGGCCTTTCTTGTACAATTGTAAAATTTTTGTAAAATTGTTTTCCTGTGATTCATATGGTATTTCAGGTGATTGCTGGTTTCCTTCCATTTCACCCTCCTCCATCAGAATGAGTTTTTATTTTCCAATTGTTTTTCATCCAAATAATTAAATTCATTTGCCTACCTGCATTCCCATGATTTTGCATATGGTGGCCTTGATTACCATCTTTACCACTATATTTGACACTCCAAGCTACACAAAGAACAAAAATAAATATCTACATTAACTCGCCCTCAAGATTACACCACCATTTGGAACAAAAGAATTAAATTTGCATTTTGGCATTTTTTTTCCTCTTTTGCTGGGAGTGCCTTTTAACACTGTTACGTTAAACGCCTTGGAAAGTCTTAGAACATCCATCATCTCTAAGCCATGGACCTGGAGTTTGTTTTCAGTTTTGCTGATTTTGGCCTGAAATAAACTGCAAAAACTTAAGATATGTGCCTAATAGCAAAGCACTGCAGACTGATAAGATGAAAAGCTAAGACTTGTCTGATGAGACAAAAACAAGAATATGGTAACAAAATGAAAATAAAAAGGGCATACACAGTTGAGTAAAATTAACCAGCTACACCCACCTCAGGTGGTAAAATGTTGGTTTATTTTGGTTCGAGTTTAAAAGATTTCTCCATTTCTATGTTGTTCTTATAAACAGTAACTGCAGTGTCATGTATTAGTTGCTAAAAAATGTAATACAGAGGCAATGTTTCCCCCAACTTTATTCTTTTATTTTAAAAAAGGAAGAAAAAAAATGTAATACACATCCTATTGGACATACTCCTACCCAGCTTTACCCCAGACCAGTGATGAACATAACCTCTTGCTTTGAACTCCGAGGCCCACTATAACACTAATGAGAGATTTAAGCCAAGTCTCAGACAGACATTCACAAAAGATGAATAATCTGTCTCCAACTAGGCTTAAACATTGCTGTTGTATTTTAGGGAAAATTACGAAGTGGCTTCTCAAATTTGATGCCAAAGCATAAGAAGCAGCAACATTAGGAAGACCAAAGCTAGACTCGATCATTAGAGAAAACAAGGTTAAACCAGTCTCCCAAAAGGGCCTCGTCTCCTACTGCATTTCAGGACACTGCACAACCTGCCCTAAATCCAGCTCCACGTGTTTTTAAGTGCTCGCAGGGCAAAATGGTGGGCAAAAGTAGTACAAAATCAGCCACTTCACTTTGGTCTAATCAGTCCGATATTACACTGCTGTAAAACAAGGCTGAACTCTCCGTTTTCCACACAACCACTGCTATTCGTTGCTCCCTCAACAGCTCATTTACGAGAAGCAAAGAGAGGAAACATTTAAAGTTGGACTCTGAGGAAACCAGTACAAGTCAGAAAACAAATCTAAAGTGACCCCTCAAATAAAGGTCCATGATATGGCACCTGCTACTGACAACACAAGCAAACTGCTCCAGTACATTGCACAGATGTAAAAGGATGGAATGAGACCATGGGCAGGGTTTAAAACTACAGCTTGAATTCATAATGTTTTTTGCCCCTTTATTTATTTTATTATTATTATTTTTTTTTCACTGAAGACAGGACAAATGGAATATTAAAATGTACAATGACTGACGGTTGACTGAGTATTTGCTCCCCTACCCTATAACTGACATGCTGACTGGCTGATGGAAGGGCAATGAAACTGTCACAGGAGGCTCTTCTTAGGAATTTAAACTAAACAATTTTGAAAAAAATAATAAAAAAAATCCTGGGACAGGGATGTGTTGCCGTAACAGGACTCATGACCGCACAACTGGTCAAAGTGACTGAACAAGAACACTGTTGGCAAGAAGGAGACAGTGCATGTTTGTGTGTGCAAGTCTTGAGGTGCCTGATCTTTCCACACTGGGCAAAAAAATGAGGTTGAGTGACCCAATAATTATTGTACAGTAACACTAAATATTTGAGACTATTGCACAGTTAAAAGAAGAAAGACTCTCCTGGTGCAGCTGTTGTGTATAAACCGAAAGTGTTCATATAAAAGCTTGAAGAAAGAGGGAGAGAGAAAGGAGGGAGGAGAGAAAAAAAAAAAAAGAAAAAAGAAAAAAAAAACACTGCACCAGTCCTTGATAATTCACAGCATAAGACCAGATCTCTAAAAAGAATGAGGCCACACACAAACTATGCACTGATCTCCCTCAGAAGTTGCCCCAGACACACACAGGCTAATACTAGGAGGGGATCTAGCGCATCCTGTACTCTGAAGTCTTGGACATCTCGCAGAGCTGACCCTTGAAGTCGATGTCTACTGTGAAGTCCAGGTCTCTCTGCAAAGTAGGCAAATTAAACAAAATGAAACACTGAACAATGACTTGCTCGCTAGAATGAATAAAAAAAATAAAAAATAATAAAAAAAAAAAGATTTTTAAAAAGTTCCAGCTTTTACTGGAATGGAAATGACTCAAGCGGTTAAAGAATGAATGAGTTCCAGCTTTTTCAGGGAACATAACTTACGTTATTCTTGACATTAGGTTTCATGCTGATGGTGCCAAAAATCTCCTCCCCAGTCTTCACTGTGAGATAATCATCCAGGTAAAACACAGTCTGCTTCCAGTGGGTGTATGGAGACTCTGGACCTGAAAGATTAAAATAAAAACCATGTCAGATCAGAATACATTTCAAACATAAAAGGTCAAGATCAGAAAATCACAGCATATTGAGGGATTCATGGGACACGAAATTCCAAAACAAACAGCAGTACCCATATACTTGGTTAATACTGTGATAAACCAGTTTATGGCACACTACTTGTTTCACTGAACAGAGATAAACCAACATACACACCATGTCTGCTTTTAAATATAGAGCCGAACCATATGCCAAAAATTACAATCACATTTCATAATTTAAAGCCACAGAAAATCTGCCAAGAACTGAGATTACAATCCAAAAAAACTTCAGCTTTGTCAATATTAATATTTTTATATTAACTTTAAATTTGAGTGCAATGAACTGTTGGCAGCACCCTATAATAAACTTCAGTCAGTGACAGGTGCTGTAAATATTGAAAATGTAAAAAACATTGAAAATCACTGTTATAGAAACTTTATATTGCAATATATTGATATTGAATTATTGTCCATATTTGAACATTAATTACTGGTTACTTAACTAAGAGGCATTTTGCATTTTAACAAGTTCAGTGACTCTAAAAAAGAAGCAAATATTAAGGTTTTAGTTCTGTTTAATAACCTTTAAGCTTCACCATAAATGCTTGGTAGTGCTACAGAAAATCCAACTCCCAATTCACCCCAGAAGACAGTGACCAGTCATGCCTTGAGAGCATGCGCTTTTGTGGCAAGCGACACATCAACATTGAAATAGAGTTGCGATTTTCTCTACTAATTTGTTATAACAGAGGTACAACAAAACTAAATGAAATGAAGAGGGCAGACGAGTGGTCAATGCCCTCAAGCCCTGACTCAAGGTGATACTGAAACAGAGTGGCCCTGAACACACCCGTAACAGAAAAGTGGGACTTCAGGCATGATTTGCAGTCATTAGTGTGAGCATAGTGTGTGTAGGGACATTATAACTCAGGAGGTGGTCACTCACTGGTAGAGAAGCCGGTTCTTTTGTGGCAGCGTGTGAACTCTATGTTGAAGTAGGTGACCAGAGCATGGATGTAGTCGTTTCTCTTCACTTGCAGACAGAAGGGGGATGTGAAGGACAGGTCTTCTATCTTCACAGTGTAGATATCCACTTCCTGACAGAGATAAACGGAGGCCAGTCAATGACATTGACATCTTGGTTAGGACATAATAATTAAACATTATTGCCTATTGTTAACATTGCATGTAGGGCTCAATCTTTGAATCAAAGATGGGATCTTTCTAAAATGTTTACTTGGTGTGTGACAGAACCATCCAAACAATGTGACATGGCTCTGGTGATGCACCTTCAGAGTTACCTTTAGGAGTTACTCACTATGCTCCTCCACTCATCTGGCACAAATGATTATTTCACACTGAACAGTTTGCATAAATGTGAACTACCCTTGATAGATGGATTCAAATGTTCCATCAGCAGTTAGTTATACACAAAAGCACACAAGTTAAAAATTGATCTGGGATTTCATTGCAATTTGAATGGAGATTAACATTTTAAAAACCCACACCCGATCTCCGTTGTCGATTTGTTTATCATTTGAACAGCAGTCCTTCACACTGAACATTTCATAAAAAAGACAATAAGCACTTAGAATAAGATCTTTTGACATTGATGTTTCTTTTCAATCCCCTATAAAAAGATACAATCTGAGATTTCTTTTGGACAGTCTCAATATAAAACATTCAGCGAGATAGATTCATCCAGCTAACAGTAACTATCCATTAAGCTCATCAAGAGCTTAAGAACGCATACTTATTTCCACTTAGTAAAACCTGTTATTTGACCAAACACACAAACTTTTGCACTGCATTCACTCCATCAGTGTATTTTCACCTTAATGAGGCAGGCGCTGGTGACAAGCTGTTTGGGGTCAACAACATCCACCAGAGGTTCTTTAATGGCCACCTCTTTAATGCAGGACATGTCAAACCCATAAACGTTCTCCCACCCTGAAAAAGAATTTAAACAAATGAACAGTAATCTGTAAGTGACTTTGCTGGCATCTACTTGTGTCTTAAAACACATCAAAAATTTTTGGCCAAAGAGAAAAGCACAGAAGCAGGAAACTCACAGTGGATTTTGTAATCCTTGTATTGCCGATCCTCAATAGCTGTGACGTAAAGTGTTGCTCTGTCAGGGAAGATCAGTCCATCGGGTTTCTTTTAAAGAGAGAACACAATTAACCAACATCAAATTCAACTGGTCTAATATAGAACAGCACAGACTTATACACCAGCACCTATAGAAGTTCTGAATTAAAACCCTTTACCAGCCACTTGTCTCTGGCATAGATCACTGTGTTCAGCATGGACTCATAGAAGAGACAGTAGCCCATCCACTCAGAGATAATGATGTCTACATGCTCCACTGGAAGCTCCACCTCCTCCACTTTGCCCTTGATAATGGTTACAACTGGAAAAGACCACACACACACGCACTTAACTGCTGAAAAACATGAATACTGAAATATTAAATAAAAACATGCACCAACTGCAAAGGTTTTAACACAGGAGTTCCACCAATTCAAAGTTTCTTGATTGTTATGCAGAAATTGGAGCAACCATAGCCTAATGCTTAAAGAAGCAGGCTTGGGACTCGAAGATCATGGGTTAGGTTCTTAGGACTATCAGGAAAAAATGGCAGGGAGTAAAGGAACTGTACTGTATCTCAATATACACAGCTAAAATGCCCCTGAGCAAGGAACCTAACCACCAACCATTACCTAAGGGCTATGGCTGACAGCCCACTCTTTTGGGTGTATGCTCCCTACCTAGTGGGTGTGTGCGCCAAATTACTTTCAGAGAGAAATGTCTGAAGAGTTTAGTGCTTTTAAAAGTTCTCAGATTGATTTCTCAGTGTTGGGTACAAAATACTTAATCACATAAGTGTCACAAAAACATACATGCAGCTGGCTATAAAGGCAAAACTGCAGAACTTTTACTGCAAACAATAGAATTATGCACAAATAGAGGAATGTCAGTTTAAAATTAGTACACAAAAAAAATAAACAAAATAAAACCCTTACTATGATCCAGCTTGTTGGCCTTCACAATCTTCACAGCATAATCTGATATGCTGCTGCACTCAATCTAGAAACAAAAAGGGATACACCTTTTAAGTCAACAAATCCGGAACATTTTTTAAACCAGTTTATTCTTCAACAGAGTTATAGACTTTAGTAGTGAAAAATATGAAGAGTGAATATTTAAAGCGTCGTGGCCAGTTCGACCTCCTGTTTAGGGAAAAGCCCACTAAACACAGTTTCAATACTAGTATCGTGTCTTTGTCTGAAGCCAGTTTAAACAAACAGCAGCTATATGTAGGCAAAGCTCTAGATTAAGCTTTAATGATGATAAAACTAACATGTACAGTATTTAGCATATGCTCTCGTCCAGAGCAACTTTAATTCTAATCATGTTATAGAGCTGCATGTGTGAAAGACCACTCGGAAACATCTCCAGATGAAAGAGGCATTAGTCTGGTTACCCAGATAGGGAACTGAACCCTAGTCTGTTGTGTGGAAGTCAGCAGTGCTACAAACTACACCAAACCTCTCATGATGAGATCCTCATAAGGTAATGTCAAGAAATCACATAAGATCCTGTCCTTTCTCATTGAGCTAGTAAGTCATTATATGATGCTACTAGAGACTCCTGAATGCAATAAAAAAAATTAAAGAAATTTTCTGGGTAGATGTCTATACTAAAGTACACCAAGAATAATATTGATGCAAGTCTCTACTACAAAGATACAGACATGACAAATATCATACTCACTCCAATAACTTTCTTGGCTCCAGCCTTGGCAGCAAACATACACAGGATTCCAGTCCCACTGCCCACATCCAGCACTACCTTATCCTTGAACAGATGCTTGTTGTGGAACATGGAGTTTCTGTATGTGAGCGTGCGCACCTCATCCTTGAGCATCTCCTGAAACAAGAAACAAAACAAAGTGAGAAAAAAAGTTTTATGATGGCTCACGAGTTTGTTCCATCAAACTGGTAGAGAAGGCATTGAAAAAGAGACATTTGTCCAAATCTGGCACATTGACATCATAAAGCAATGATGATGTGTGTTATCTTGTTGAATAAACTAAACGCTCATCTGTCCTGAAACATCTAGGTAAAATTTGCTAACCTCATGGATACCGAAGTGAGCGTAGGAGTCAAAGTAGTAGTCCTTGGACGTCATGTCCTCTGCTGCAGGCTTTTCTGAGCTTTCTCCCTGGGACACCTGAAGAAAAGGGAATAGGGTGGGGGGGAAGCTTATATAAATATTACATTCCATTATTGGTTACAAGTCTAGAGAATTTAATGAAGTCATTGCCTTTTAAAACCATTTAGAACGTGAACATTAAAATAAACAGTTCAGGGGTCAGTCTTTGACCACAGATATTACACAGCTACAGTTTGTTAACCCTTCATACACAATGAGTACCAAACCCTGTTTTTAAAGTGCAACTCCAGTTAAATAAAAGCAAATGTGAAAACCTTTAATCTTGTATAATTTTTTTAAAAGGATTATGTCCATTGATATGAGTAAGCCCTCTTTTCCAGGGTATCTGTTAGAAGCTTCCACTGATGGTTGATATTACATGCTACAGCATCAGCAGGTCCTTGGGACAACTCAGAACTCAAAACTTGCATTTGTCCTTTTATTTGGGTCAACTGCATCCATCTTGCAGAAAAACGGTATTAAGACAACACAGTGGGGACATACAGAGCATTATGGTTCCAGTTTCCCTTTCCGCAAAAACATTGCATCTGCCACCACTGGATTAAGTTTACATCACGACTGACAGAGGCTTATGCAGAACCTTGGAAATTTATAGGGGGTTGGGTCCTTTCTAATCATTAATTGTTTAAATGTTATTGGAATGCAGATCTGAGTTACCAGAGCTGCTTTTTTATTAACTGCATACATTTTTATGACCGTCTACTCCTCTTCTGCTGATTCTATTAACCACACAGTCGGCAGCAGTTAAATACAACTTTGTAATGGATACCATCCCTGATACTTGTGTGTGAATAATTTCATTTTAGACAAAAATGATCGAAAAAGGAGAGTGGGTAAGAGTGTCGGTCCCGTGCTGGTAAATACTGGGTGTAACATGTTGTCACACTGAAGCTCTGTAAGTTACTTAGTATTTAATACTTAGTATTATCTCTCTTCTGCTGACACTGAGTTTGAGATTCATACTCATACATAGCCCATTCATATAGATGTACTAAACCCAACCCCACACTAAAGGAAATTCCGCTAACAACGAACCAATAAGATGATTTCCGTTTAGTTTGTGTTAGTTGTAAAGTTCAAGTGTGATTCACTCTCATAAAGAGGAGGGAAAAAGACAAGTTCAGCATGCGGACAAAGGCGGGTACTGAATACACACACGCGCACACACGTGGTGCTGGAAAAAAACGAGGCCTAAAATGAAACTCATTCCCATAGTTTAATACAGAACCATAAACACCAACTGATACGAGCCGTTAATGCACAGCTCAGCACAGCACACTTTGTGCACTTGGAGCACCATTATTACTGTAATTCTCCATTCCACCTTAAGAAACTGCCGCACCATTTAAGGGGGAACAGCAATGAGATTTTAGAAGCAGCGAGGTATCTCATTAATACACTCTGGCGTTTCAATTGCTACGGTATACGCAGCGCCATTTAATTTGGAATTGAATTCAAACAAAACTTGAGGCGTTCAATTTTAATAATTTTAAGATTTATTCATAATCTTAACGTCTACTCTCTAAAAGTTTAAATCTCAACATTAGTACTAGACCTTAAACGTGGCCTTCATTTCCACATCAAATATAATTTACAAAAACCCACATATTATAAATGTACGACATATTAAGAATTACATTGAAGGGCAGGTAGATCAGGTTAGCTCACTAGGCTAACGAGTTAGCCGGTCCCATGTGGTCTATTCTTCATTAGAAACGATAGCTAAGAGGCTAGTGACGAAGCTTAAAACGCCACTACTCAACGGATTTGTTTATCAGTTACAGCTTTAAAATGATACCATTTCACCTTAAATGACCCAGAATATTAGGTCACCGGGCTATACACTTCTTCTGAAACACAGCTGACTGAAAAGTTAATTAAGCTTATTAGACCATTCCGTTCCACCTTAAAAGATGCTGCTGGCAGCGCCAGAATGTAGCGCTAACTGCAGAACTATTTAAGGTGGAATGAAAAAAATCTAAAAGTGCGCGAATAAGTGACCAAGTATGATTCAGCGAGAAACTAAATGAGTTTTAAGAGTCACGTGGACAACGTAAACACAGCTCAGACGCCAGATTAGTAGGATTAAAGGTTTTATTAAACGCCTCGTGTTGAAAATGAATGGCGTTTTGTCGCTAAGATGGATGCTCCATTAACAACGTTAAGGTTTCTTCACTGCGCAACGAGATTGCGAGCCAAGACCGCGTCTTAACGGCAACAAAAAGTAAAGGCGCGTCGTGAAAGAAGACTTTTAATACACTCATATTTTCTTTAACATTTCTTTATCGTTTTCTCTAAATGTCTTTAGCTCACCTCCATTCTGTCCGTTGTCTCCGCCATTTCGACGAAAGATTTTGAGTCGGCGGCAGCTCTAAACGCTGCCCTTTTTACTGCCTACTTCTCTCTGATTGGTCCGCTCCAGGTTATCCCCGCTCTTTAGACATACCTCTTCTGCAGAGCTTCCCCGTAATTTGCTGTCAGTAGAGAAGTCATCGCTCTGATTGGCTGAACTCTTTGAGCTCTCCCACTATTGGATGTCAATCTAGAGATCGGTGCTCTGATTCGTCTACTCTTGCAAGGTCCAGCCCTTAAGTAACGCCTTCTCGTCCATTCCTTTCTACCACTGGTTGTAAGTAAATTTTTCCGCGCTCTAATTGGCCTGCTGTGATAAGATCCTGTCATTGGCAGCCAGTAGAAAGCTCGGTGCTCTGATTGGTCCATTCTTTCGAGGCGTCGTTTCCCTCAGTTTCCTAAAAACATCTAAGTATTAAGATCATATCAACAGCTAGAGAGAGTGTTCAATGTGATGGTTACTCTACCACTCAAAAATCTTCTTTGTTCTAAAATGCTTTTGGGAAATCCCAGCCTGAACATTTACCTTGGCTGAGATTTTAATCCAGATTCCAACAAAAAAAGTTGATCCAGGTTGTGTCACTGCTACAGCTCCAGGGTCCTGAGGTTGTTGGTTCAATCCCTACCTGGGGTCACTATCTATGAGTTATGTGGTGTGATTTCCCTGTGTCTGTGTGGGTTTCCTCTGGGCAGACCAGTTTCCTCCCACAGTCCAAACACACATTTGTAGGTGCATTGACCATGTGCAAGTCTCCATAGGTGTGTGACTGGGTGAACGTGTGATGCCTTGTCCAGGTTGTATTCCCGCCATGGGCCCACCTTGACCCTGAACAGGAAGCAGTTACAGGAAATTAATAAATTAATGAATGAATGCACATATTCTATGCTGAAGTTGATGTATTTTGGGCATTATGAAGCCATTCTACAGTAAAATAGCCAGTTTAGTTTAATTTATCCATTAGCATCTACAATAAGTTTCTCACCAATGGACTTAATTGCAAAGCCATCACTTCAAACATAAGCTGAACTTAGGTTTAAAATATGTTTTAATTAGTTCATTTGAGGATGCGGCTGGAGTGAAATGACCATGTCGTGTAAAAACCTCAAATATGTATAAGGTTTTGTATGTCTCTATGTTGTAGAAAATTCTACATCTCTGTATATCACATTAGTTTATGTGTAATTATATGTTATGCTGTAACACTTTAATGTCTTTTGGGATTAACAAAGGTTTACCTATCTATTTGTTCATCTATCTGTTCGGAGTGGTGGGCTAAGCCCCCTCCAAGGCTGACTCATGACGTCAGCCTGCAGTGAATTGTATTAAGCCGCTGTAGAGCAAAGGGAGTGATTGACTTTCTACACAGAGCACTGGTTGTTGCATAATGAGAATATTTATGACATACTATAACCAGCTACATTCATCCTCTGTGATAAAGTTCATGGTGCTGTGGAATAGTGATTTAAGATGTCTTTATTGCACTATGGTAAATGACCCTCTAGCAAACGAAAAGGAATGATCAGGAACTTCAGGAGAATGTGTCCCTCTTTCCAGCAGTAACAGACTCTGCTCTTCAGGGAAGACTTTGCACTACATACTGGAATTTTTTGTGAGGATTGTTGGCTTTATGCAATTTGACCATCAGTGAAGTCAGGTACTGATACTGGACGACTAATTTTGGGTCAAAGTAATCACGTCAGCTCATACAAATAATACTGGTTGGCGCTCCATCACCACAGTGAACTTACACCATAGAATGCCACCACTGCAGTACATATATTTTTGAAATGTATTCCTTCCTAGATATGATATGGTTGGCCACTGTGCCAGCTGTGAAGTTTGGTGGGGGAGAGATAATGCTATTGGGTTGGTTTTCAGGGGTTGGCCTTTGCTCCTTAATAAAATGAAACATTAAAATGTTACTATGCCAAAATATTTTCGAAACCTGTATTATCTGGGGAAGTACTTTTTCTTTTCCAGCATGACTGTGCCCAAGTGCACAAAGCAAGGTCAATAAAGGCATGGCTGGGCAGAGTACAAAATCATTAAAAAAAAGCCTTTCCAGAAAATCAGAAACCTCCATATTAATATTTAGATTTAGATTGGGAGTTACACTGGGATGTCTTAAATGTGCCAGTAGGTATAATGTGTAAATGTCCCAATACTTTTGTCCATATGGTATATGTGTGTTCAATGAGTGCACCTTCAAGCATCTGAAGTGACCCATTAAAAGGGGAATCTAGATTTTTTTAGATACTGAGTATATGGATACTACACTTCATTTGTGCAATTGGAAAATATGAGATTATCATTTTCATTATTAACCTAATGATCTATTACAGTTTACATTTAGGAGCTAATTAAAGCGAGTCACGATGTTTAACTGATTTTTAAATGATTTACAAATCATGCTTTTTGTAACGGGACTATGAACCTGTAACTGCCAATAAGAAAGCGCGGTGTTCGTGGGGGCGGGGCTTTACGGGAGGAAACGCTAGAATCTGTTCGTGTGTAGTAAGGTTCTGTTCGATTCAGTTCACTGATATGATTCTTTGGTTGTGTGATTCAATGACTCATAGACTCTGATTCAAAGATTCATTTTCGTTTTTTTTGAGATAGAAGAACCTCACAATGAACCTTTTCTTATCCTCTTAATTTACAGTGACTTTGATCAGAAATGTCCTCACGTTTTAGGCAGGATTCAGCAATAAAGAAGACTTTTCTGTCCCATAAAAATATGCTACTTAGTAGTTACTAATAATGAGAATGGTTCTTATGACAAATGACTTATACTACGATATTAAAAGGGAGTATATGAACTCATTAATTTGAGAAAGCAAGTAATGATTATGACATGGCTATATCTCTGAAACAACTTTTCATAAATCAGTCTGAATATTTTATTTTGCTAACAGAAAGATGCTGTTGAATTAGAGTTAAATATAGTTACAGGAATAGTTCTACAAATTACTAGTACCAGAATGCACATAAAAATAAACTGTAGCACTAAAAAACCCACTGCAATACTACAGAGAAAACATGTAAATGAAATTGTGAAAGTGAAAACAGCAAAAAAAAAAAATTCTAGTAGGGCTCCCTTGGACACTCAGCCTCAGAAAGTCGACAGAGGGTACTGAAATGGTGATCTCCTGATAACAGGAACAATGCATAGGCTTCTATTTTTATTTTTTAACTGTGCAGTTTCTAATATTGTGGACCTTTGTTTTTTTGGGGTGTAAGTAATTTCGTAACTTACGCCATGTTGAGCTATTCAAGGCAAAGTAGTAGGTTCACAGTTTTTAGACTTTCAGAATCTGGGGTCTCTCATGAGTTTTGGAACGTAACATAATACAACACTTCCCACTCATTTCAGTGCTGGTTTTAACAGACCCTCGTCCACTTAAACTTGTCATTTTTCATTTGAAGAACCTCAGAAACCATGTTTTGCACTTTTTATTTACTCAAGTTTAGTTTGTTATATGAGCCCTAGGGACTGGTCTGGGAGTGAATGCAAGTGATATCTTAACCAAAAGAACCTATAAAGGAATTACTGTGACATTAAGCAATTACTTTTAACCATAAAACATCAGCGGGCAAAAATTAAGCTGCAAATACATGAGATTTTGTCAATTAGCATCCATGTAAATGAATGATAGCATTAATGAAGCCCTAACAATTTACTTATATTATGCATGAGAGCATCTGATATTAAAAGGATTAATATGTGACTTACAAATGAATATTTTATGGAAATATGTGAAGGTAAAGACTAACATAGTGAGCTTGGGACTCATTAGCTGCTGAATTAAATAACAGTGCAACTATTATGAATGCTAAGTTAAGCTTGTTTATGTTGGTTAAGGGTCATATTGGTTGAAAAACACTAGATTTTATGACATTTCAAATAAAAGAATTGAAATATGTATGAAATAGGGACATTTTAAAGACCATCTCACCTGTTAGCATGTGCATGAAGAGCTGTTTAGAATATATATCAAGACTAAAATAAGCAATCAAAACAATGGCTGAGCATTTTTGTCTCAAAATCACAGATTCAGGTAGCCAGGGTTTCTTATGTCATAAACCTAAGGACCCAACAAATTAAGTCTGAGAGGCAGGGCATTCAAACTGCATGCAAGTGGGTGGGAACAGAGGTGTGGACTAATTGTATATGTGTAAATCAGTGCAGTGTTCTCCCCGTGTCCGCGTGGGTTTCCTCCGGGTGCTCCGGTTTCCTCCCACAGTCCAAAAACACACGTCGCAGGTGGATCGGCGACTCGAAAGTGTCCGTAGGTGTGAGTGTGTGAGTGAATGTGTGTGTGTCTGTGTTGCCTTGTGAAGGACTGGCGGGACTACAGGGTGTATTCCTGCCTTGCGCCCGATGATTCCAGGTAGGCTCTGGACCCCCCGCGACCCTAAATTGGATAAGCGGTTACAGATAATGAATAATGATGGATAAATCAGTGCAGAAAGAACAAACAAAGTGTAGTAGTTACATCTAATGCCTGGCCCACACCGGATACTCGGGCTGATTTTGAGGCCGACTTGCTCCTCTTGACAATTGCAACAGGACTCCTGATTTTCCCTCCAATTTTTACATAGTACAGTTTCTGCAGTGCAGAACCTGGAGTAGAAATGACAGAAGATCGATTCTACCTATTACAGATCAGTGGAACATAATATCTTGAAGCTATAATTTTAAGGTAAAAAAAATTACATGGTTACTTTGACATAAGAATAGTTATAAGTCATTATAATTGATGCTGACTTGATGAATCATGATGAAATGCTCAGAACATAGGAGGGCCACATTGGGTGGATATACTTTCTCCCTCTTAGCCACATATGCTTCTCATATTCATAAGCACTGCAAGGATGGGCATCATCGGGTGACTAGTATTTTTTTTTCTCTCTCTAGAATCCATTGCTGTGTTAAAGTCACAACCCCATATGACTTTTCCACAAGGAAATTTTAAAATTATCTGATTAATCTGTGTTTCATAAAAAAAAACCTGAAATCTGTGATTTATTTTTAGTGGCATGTACAGGCTTGACTGATTTGCAAAATATATCGTGTCTTCGTACTTTGGGACAATGACACGTCATCCGCGTCTTCAGCAGAGTTGAACCAGAGGGGGCGCTGCAGAGGCATAACAGACCACAATAAAAAGGGTTATTTTGACAGTTTGGGAAACTGAGAACTGAAAATGAGCATGTTGTTATGTATTATTGCATAACAACACATTTCAGCTGATAATTAAAAACAAAACCGTATTTAGGGTGTAATTACGCTTTAACTGATGACCGGAGGGGGACGTTTCAAACAGGACCTTAAGCGTAGAATCACTTTGATCCTGAAAGGATCCTGTTCAAAAGAGTCGATTCTTCAAAGAGTCGGACCTCGCTGTTCGCCCGTTCTGTCACGAGCCTCGTCCGTGAGCACCGACCTGGCGCGGCAGGCACGAAACCAACGACCTAGAAGCGAATTAGGAGTTGTATATTTTTATATTTGCTCCGTGCAGTTTCATTAATCGGTCGGCGGAAGAGTGCGCCGGGTGTGTTTGTGTTCTGGTGATGTGTTATAACATCTGATAGCGCTAGCCGCCACAAGCTAGCCGAGCTGTGACTCAGAGAGCAGAGAGGGAGCAGAAAGGAGAGCGCTTATTATTTTTTCATTTCTTTATCCCCCTCTTCTGGTCACGGCTTCATGTTTTGTAGGATTTCAGGTCTCTGACGGTGCTTTGTAAGGACGTTGTCCGCTGTTGAGTCGCAGATTGTTAGGGTTGAATGAGTGTCGTCGTCGTTTGGGCCATGAACCGTTGGGTTTGAATGAACGTAAACGGTCGACTGAGCTCTCCTCAATACAGACACACTAAATACACTCTTTAACGGCTTCAGGCTTTCGGACAGAGACACATTAGTTCATTATACTGTTGTTAGACACGGCATTACTGTCGTTAGAAAACTCCCAAAACATTAAAACCGCCGGAGTGTGTGGTAACCTTAGCTGCTCGGCTAGCTGGGTGTTTGCTTGGCTCCAAACCAACCAAAATCTACCGTATTTCTTTTTTCTGCCTTACAAAAACGCGACGTGAGCTAATCCCCCGCATCTGGAAATAATTTCTCGTTTGTTTGGGAGGGAGGAGAAACCCTGCAAAGATGCCGGCTGTGTCGAAGGGAGACGGAATGCGAGGATTAGCGGTGTTCATTTCGGACATAAGGAATTGTAAGTGCCTCATTTTCACTGTTGTTAACCAGAACACTGACTGCCGTTTTGAGAGGCAGCTTTAATTTAATCTATTTCTTCTATTTATAAATAAAATAACCTTCAGCTGCTCTTCATGGTCTTCTATATAGACCAGAGGCCTCCGTTTATTCATTGAAGCACACGTTATTCGTTTTCAGCCTCAGGTAAAACACAATATTCACAAATATGAACCCCGAAGTCTCAACAGCTAAAAACATCAACTGATTCATCCCCCACTTTTCTATAACAGCTACTTACCTGGGTTTGTAAACCTGCTTTCGGTTCCTCTGAATACTGCAGGGACGTTTGTCCACATCTCCAAAATTCAGTCTACCAACTTGCTTGCATTGACGTCCTCCCACAATTCCCAAAATTATTGCCAATAATGAGGGCATTTGGGCTCTAGGATGGAAGTCCGTTCTTTTGAGAATGCCCGCAGCATGTATTTTCTGTTTCCTTTTCTCATTTATGGCCAATTGTCAACTCCACATCCATTCAGACCCACGATTTGAGTTGTCTTCTCCCACTGGAAAGTTAGACTAATATCTGTGGATGTTTTCACATAGTAACGCGAGAGTGAAGCCTGTTTTCTCTCTGCTTTGGTGAGCTTTTTTATTCATTAATTCCTTTTCATGTTACTCCACATTTTCCAAGTGGGTTGTTATTGTCTGATCCTGCTAGATATGTCTCGTCTCCTAAAATGAATAACTTGTACTTATTGACTGGAAATTATATGGGAATTGTAGAATGGATCATCTTTGCCTTTTGTGCCATACTCAACACTGTCATTTTTCTGAATGTCTGGAGGTGAGGAGAGGTCTCAGGCTACATGTGGGTTCCTGCAGAATTGGATGTGCTTGATATGATATGATATATGTTTTGAAATACCCCTGCTTGGTGTGGAATAGAGAAAGCCTCAGATGGTCTTAATCATTTGCAAAGGATTCTGCTTCAGAGACAGCAGTAATTTCCACTAGAAAATTGAAACATGGAGCCTGTAAGTGGACTCCCATATCTTGCAGTGCATATCAGTCCTAGCCAAAAGGAGGTAGTTCAACTGTTTGTGTGATAAACACTTTATCATCAACTTCCCATGGGCTTGACCATTGAAGGCTTGTGTGTGTTCCTATATGTATTATCACTAACACGTGCCATTTATCACAACTAATAAAAAAATTTTTGGCTGCTCATCTCTGGTAATGAGGATGTCATTTGAAGGATGTTTTTGAATTTTGTTTATGGTATTTGCTGATATTTGCCCCTGATTTATATATTGCATGGTAGAGGAGAATAAGTCGCCTGTGAATAGTGGAGAAATTTTCCCAATACTTTTTTTCCACATTGTTTTTGAGATCTTGTAGAATGATTTTTGTATTGTATAAAAGGGTATATACTCATTGTTTTGGTTAAGTATCTGATATAGTATTTTATCAAAATAATTTAAAGGTAACGTTTAGATAATTTCTGTGTGCATGTTCTTGATGTAATTTAGTGGCTAGTGTTGTGCAACATATACACATTTGTCCATAATTTTGCTATTTTTATAGATGCATAAAACAGGTGATCGCTGGTCATCGATAACACCCCTAAAATCTCATCTCTGTTCATCAGGTTTACACATTTTAGAAATTATTTCCAAGAAAAAAAACTCTCCTGATACCCTAATAGTGGCTGTAGTGGAGATGCTATACTTTGCCTTCATTCCATATGCACAGATCTATGAACATGCGAAAGCCCCCTCCTGTATCCCCACCCACCCCAGCAAATCGACATTAGCTCTCGAAGGACAGGTGGTTTCTTCACCAAGCTTTCAAATGTTACATAGTGCAGTTTCCACAGTGATGAGCCCAGAATAGCAACAACAGCACCACTGTTTTCCCCATTACACGTCAGTGGAGCATCACAATGGTTTGAAGCTGTAATTTTAAACATAAAAATATTGTAGCGTTCCTTTAATGTTGCAATAAGTTGGTCACAAAATGTACACGCAGTGTAAATGTCCTCTTTTAAAGGTACAACAGTGATGTTAATGTCCAGTTGTTCAGTTACATTCTGTTCTCCAGAAGGAGAGGTGAATATTTGAAATCATTCATTCATCAGTCTATAACCTTTCATTACAGAACTGGGTTAAATAAAACAGCATAATATAAGTCCTGGAGATGAAATGGGGCGTATGAAATCAGCACAGTTTAAAAATCTACAATTATAATAGAATAAGGTTCAATTATGTTCTCTGACTAAATATACTGAATATGTTCCCTTGAGGGTACTACCACAGTCAGTGTTTCAGTTATGCTAAAGTAGGGAAATCTCTGCCACAATGTAAGTTGATGCTATAGCTTCATTAGGTCTGTAATGTAAAAACCCTGGATTCTGAATTTGCACTTTTAAGACTTTACGGAAAGCTGCAGTTTCAAAATGGAAATGCTCAACCATGGCATTAACTGCCACTTAGTCTTGCTATGTACCATACACATATTATAATATGCACATGCTAACATACATGATAATCAGCAGAGGGTGTATTTTAAATTTATTGTATTTATGTGCAGGTGGACCATCATACACTGTGAGAAAAAAAAAAGATATCAGCACTGCTTGACAAGTCCTTCATTTCTATTAAATCTATTCCTGTGTGCTTTCTTCTTCATTTTCTCTACAGTCATGTTGTCCCAGGTGTCCTCTAAATGCACTCCTGCACCAGGCGGGAAGTGTGTTGTTACAGCAGAGTGTGGACAGAGCAGGATGTGGCTGTTTCTCATGGAGATCGTTGTGTTTTCTATGGCTTTGAGCAGTCCGCAGCAGTAGAATGACCACAGGCCAGAGCAGGGAGCACACACTGATCATTTATCTTTTGAGAGTTTCTCTTGCAGTAGGCACTCCTTTTTTTTTTTTTTTTTTTTTTTAACACACAGCCTGTTTGTGCAGTGAAAGAAAATGAATTGTAACTGTTCCCACAGTTATGTGTAGGGCAAAAGAACAATAACTTTACATTTTTACATTTACAGTAGATGAAATGAGATTTCATCTGAATTTACAGGAAATGAAAACAAGATCATGGCTCTGTAACAAGGGCGTGTTTTTAAACCATATCCCACTTTAAGCTTTTTGTGTTTTTCTGCTAAAATTGCTCAAATATGGTTGAACAGAGAACCTAACACCTAACTTTTGATGTGTTGCTGATGGATGTTTTGAGCAGCATTGTGATTTACCACCTGTGAACACACAAGAGAATTTTATCTCCACAAGGTTCAGTAAATACACGCCAGCCATTTGTGGTGTGTAAGTGCCTCACAGAATCAGATTCTGACACAGGATTGTGGACCTTGGTCAGTGCATCTGTCATCTGCTGTCGGTTTACCCACTGAGAAATGGTTCTGAAATCAAAGCTCTAGCATTAAATCTTACAACCAGAAACACCCTTCAGCTGGCTTGTAAGAGAATGAGTCATAGTATGTTTAGACTACCAAATATACAGCGCGTTTGACAGAGATATTTGTATTGGTGCATAAATGTCTTCGCTTTGATATACTGGTCCTAGGTTTGGGTAACATTGAGTACAGCATATTGGGGGGAAAAGTTGCTGATGTTAGAAAATTAAAACAGTATGCCAAAAAAATAACATGAAAAAATTCTGTCTAGTAAAATGTAGTGAGGGCGTTCTTTTAAGACAAGAAAAAACCAGCAGAAAAGCCCCACTTAGAAAAATTGACTCACAATAAGACAGGAAAGGTCACAGCACTGTTTAGTGATAGGAAGATTACAGAGGGGGTTAATTGAGATGCCTTTAATTAATCTTTCATCTCCCATGGGGGAAAAAAAGAAATTTTGTGTAAACTACAGAGTTTTAATCAATTAAATATTATGATTTTTTTAAAAATGCCCATTCCTGATGAAATCATACACGTAAAATAATTGAATAAAGATGTTCTTTGGAAGTACTGACAGTTGATTTGAAACATAAGGCTAATGCCACATTATCTTGTACATGTTTAATTTGCTTAAACCAGCTGTGTAAATATTATGCAGCCTAATTTATTAATTTCAATGTTTAGACATGTGTTGTAATTTTGCTCAGCCAAGCATATTGCAAATGGAAATATTTTTTTGTAGTAGATTCAGTGTGTAATTGAGTATCCATTTGCCTCTCTAGTTTATTCAAGAATATCTTCTCCTTTGCAAATTTGTCATAAACCTCTTCCCCCATATAAAAATTGCGTCAGAGTAGTGCTGAAGTCGATAAACAGCTGTGTGGTGCAGTCAATATATTTAGTGTTTTATTTCTGGTAGACAAAGTCCAGAAATGGTCAAGAAACATACTCTGAACAAATCCAGCTTTTGACAGTAGACTGCAATGTACTCTTGTGCTGTCAATTTTTGCTGTTGGCTGTGTGATTGAAGTTGTTGTGATTGATATATGCACAGTTGTGGTCTCCCTGTCCAGTGGTGGTTAATAGTTACCCTATTAATTTGTAATTATTCATTCAAACTAGCTGAACGTAAATAGTTCTTCATTAAATGCAGCTACATGTACAGATGGGTAATTATATTAAAGCCTTTAGTCATTGCACCATGCAATCATTCTCATCTGCAGCATTTTTCATGTTGATATTGTATTCTTGGGTGTATAATTATGGCAGATCACTGTCGCAATACGATCTTGTTGGTGTAACCTAATACTACACTTGCTGTTTAGGGCTGAGAGTATATTACATGGTGCATAATATGTAATACAGTGTCTGTCCCGAAACCTAGTGAGCTGTCTAACTAGAGAGCATTTTATGTGACAGAGTGTGCACTCATGACATGTAGGTTGTCCCTTCACTTCATTATGCTTTGATTATTACTTTGATATCTTAATCTGGCCAAATTTTAAAGCAGCATTGAACCCTTCCTCTCCTGTGAAGGAAATCCCCTGATGCAACACCAGAGCAAAAATAATTAAAATCGCAATTAAAAACGGGAAGATTAGAATCCACCGTGCAGAAATGCTGAGATGACGCTAGCCACGGTGGTAATAAAACACCTGTTGCGTGTGGTGGGTGGGAACAAGTCGTGACACACGTTCTCTAGCTAGAGCGTCTCAATAATCTGCTATTTCCTAAAAACAAGACTCTGATTTGTTAATTTACTTGAAGATTTATGTAATTGAAAAAACACGAAGAATCTATTATTCTCATGGCACAACTTGATTGTATTTTGTAAATATAATTGACAAATTTTTTGAATATGATACGTTCAACACACTCCAAGACGTGAAGCAGAGGCAAGTATATCACACTGTGTCATCATCTTTCCTTTTAATTATGCTGTTTAATCATTTGGGAACTGAGGATACAAAGTGTTAAAATGTACCAGGTAGAGGTTTAGTGTATTCTTGCTTGATTTAAAAAAAAAAATAAAAATTTGCTTCCTTTTGATCACAGCACACATTTATATTGTCTTTGCGCATATAATGTGTGTTTTTTTTCTTTGTGAAATAGCTTCACCCTACATTTCTTTATGTAGCAGTGGACTGTTATGTGAGAAGCGTTTTCCAAAGTGCTCCCAAACCCATATAGCTATGTTATTTACAGTAATTATCATGACAGTTTCTAATTCCATGCCATCTGAGGGCACTACAACATTTTTGCTCTTTAATTTTTTAAAAATACTATGTACAGTAGATGGTGAAATATACAAATCTTGCATGGTATATTCTTGTTGTGAAAAGTGGTGATTTTGTTTTTGTGATGAGCTGCAACCTACCTTTGCCTGCAAATATTGAGTCTTTGTGGGAAGCTGATTTTGTACCCAATTATGATGCCTGTTACCAAGTCACCTGCTTATGAAATATTTCTTTATGGCCTTTCATTTATTAACGAAGATTCAAATGTATTTTGCATTTTCTATAAAATTTTACAAACTAAAATTCAGTGGCATTCAGTGAAAACAATGGGGAAAATTTTTGTGGGGAAAAAACTTCAAGACTTGTCACAAATTTAGGTTTTTATTTCTTTTACAAAAGTCAGAAGTGTTCTGGAAGTGTGCTTAGTATATTAATACATTTATTGGAAGTGTAAAAAATAAAACAATTATTGATTTGAAGACAAATGAGAAATGTTATTTGTTTTCCAAATTTAAATATTGAATTCCTAAGGTATTTGAGATGTTAAGAAAAAAGAGTCTTATTTTTTATTAATTTATTTATTTATTTTTCTTGTTCCCAGGCAAAAGCAAGGAGGCTGAGATCAAGCGCATCAACAAAGAACTGGCAAACATCCGCTCAAAGTTTAAAGGGGACAAAGCTCTGGATGGCTACAGCAAGAAGAAGTATGTGTGCAAACTGCTCTTCATCTTCCTCTTGGGCCACGACATCGACTTTGGCCACATGGAGGCAGTCAACCTGCTCAGCTCAAACAAGTACACAGAGAAACAGATTGTAAGTAGGATGATCCTTTTCCTTTAGGTGAAACTCTTCCTCTTCCTGCTGTTCATGTTCACACAACTCTGAATTCTAGAAGACTTTGTATATCTTTAGCTAGGTGTTCCCCTCAACTGAAGGGAATGAGCAATTGTTGTACTTTAATGCTTTCACACAAACTGCTCCAGTGACACTCCATGCCATGTATACTCACCATGAGCCCTAATTATCTCCTGCTGATTTTCCACCCACTGTACCAGTCAGACTCTCATCAGTTCTCTGCTCTCTTTTGGCTCGCAGTCTCTGAGAGGGAGTAGAGACCCATGGAGTCACAAGTAGCTGTAAAGAGCTGTTTACTGAGTTCAACTCATTTCAGAGTTTGAACTGCATTGTAAAGGATTTATAGATGGCATGTTGCATTTGCGTATTATGTTTGTACTTTGTACGGGGGCATAAATTTCCTCCGGAGATGAGATTTGCTAGTATCTTTTTGAATGACCCTCCCTTTATCCTTCCTTCTCTTTCGTCACAAAACGTTGCCAAAGAATGTGGTGATGCAGTTGTGTTTGGAGGAGCATTTCCTGTGAAGTCATTGTTTCAGTACTCCAGTTTCCTCCGAGCCTGATCCAGCACAGTTAGCTCCTCTTTGACTTCACTCAAATACTAGTCTCATAACACTATTGTCTACAAAGTAAACATACTCTCACTTCTGTATTGTAAGGAGTTTCACGTTTTCCGGAAAGCTCTGTTTCTCCTCCTCTATGTTGGAAATCTATCTTATAATAAAAAAATGAGGTCATTCTGTTAGTGAATATTGAGCTTCATCCCAAGTCATAAAATGACTTGAATTGAGGCCTGAGGCTATGAATTTTCTATCACTAGCATTTTCTGTATGTGTCACTCAGCCATGCAGTTCTGCTGTGCTCCATTGAATTAGCTGAAATGCAAGATGGTATTCAGTGAGGCTTTTCTATTTTTCCCACTGTATTTTACTTTTTGAGTTTATTTTTACTGAGGTTGCTAAAACCTTCATCTTGTAGACTGGTGGATCTCTCTGCAGCTTTACACTCTTGCCGTGTGGGAGAGTAAGCTAATTCAGATTAGCATTTGATCTCAGACAGCTGGTGAGGCAGACTCATGTGAACCTGACAAGTGCTCACCTCCTCTAATCATATGCCAACTGAGCATTTATTCTCTTTATTTTTGCATTAATTGTATTTTAACTTAGTTTGAGGCACTGCAGCAAAAAATCACTTAAAAAAGCTGTAAATTGTGTTCTTCAGGTGAGCTGGATTGTGTGAGAATGTTTACATTTCATTATTTACACAAAGATTACATCAAACAATACTGTGTATCCAAGACTCCAAAAGCCTATCTTACACCCAAAGCAGGATTTCTTGCTTAGCCAGCTAACCTTATTTTTAATTTTCTGTTAAAATGATGTCCTGAGAGATTTCAATTATACCAAGCAATGATTACAAGGTGAGCATTGTAAATGCTTTTTTGTAATTTCTATATTTATTTTTAAAAAAAGCCATTGGATTCATCCTTATGTTTCATATGACTGGCTGTTTATCATAAACATCATGCTTTCATGTGCAAATGGATTATTAGTTTGAGTATTAAAACCTAACAAACAGTAGTTAACAAAGTTATATTTACTAGGTTTAGATGAAACCTGAAATTTAGCCACATCTCCTGTTTACAGTGAGCTTACTTTGTGAGGCAGGCCCCAAGTCTGAAAATTATTAAACAGTATTGGATGAAACAGATGTTAAAAATGTGTGAATTATACTAACATTTTATAAAGGCATTAGATGAATCTGTCATTGTTATTTCATGTTTTTCTTTGCTACTTTCCATTTTAATATTTTGAAATATCTTTAAAAAATGTAGCACTCTAACAAACACAGTGGCAGACTGACCCTGACAACGCAGCTTATTATCATGAAATGAACATACACTCTATTACTGTATTATGATTGGGTTTTTTGATCTGTTCACAAGAGCCTGTTTTCTCCTTGTATGGATTATGTTGCTTCCCTGGGTTTGTTCAGCTGTGGTCATTTAAGTAAGATAATTGGGTTAAATTTCACAAGCCACTCATAAATTTGATCTATCTGTTTTAACAGTCTATCAAGCAGTGTTGAATAACGATGTGAAATATCAAACTCTTCAACTTGACTCTCGGGTGAAAATATTTACATGTAATTATGTTAAGTGTTTTAATTACGCAGCTCAAGTTCCTGCAGAGTCAGAGCAGCTGAAATTGTATGAATTGATAAAATTGATAAATCCAGACTTGTTTATGAATCCAGACTTGTAGAACCCTTTAAAAAATATGTGAGCCTCAGGGTCTCATCCCTGATTGTACTCCTCATTTCTGGCATCAGTTCGATCACTGTCATGATCTCTGGGCAGTTCCAGAGTTAATGTACTGATCCATGGAGCAGTGGAAAGACACTCAGGTTGACATTTCATACCGTAATGCTCCACTTATTGATTTGGAATATATCCAGATACATCTATATGAAGAAGTGCACAATAAATATAAAGCCTTACAGAAGAGTGGTCAGTAGCCAAGAAGTCTCCTCTTGGGCGGTAATGATTTACTTGTTTGACCTGTGAAGCACTGGGAGATCTTACCAATTCAGCTGTGGGATTGCATTTTAAAAACACAGAGACATTCAAATACTCTTGCATCAGGCCCTAAATGATTTTTAACTAAGCTGTGTTTTTCATAACCAAGAAATGTTTCTTGAATCTTTTCAGATAAATCAGCATAGCTGTCTAATGATGAGTTTCTGTTAGAATCAAACACTCACCGAATATTACATAGAATGTTTATGTTGACTCCTCTTCCATGTTGCTTTTTGTTTTTAATCTCCCATTCAGCAAATCTCTGTAATACATCTTAATTTACTGAGTGAGGCAAATACACATAAGTCATTGTTAACAGTAAGCTGCTTGGCCTCACTGTGTGGTCTTCAGAAGCTCTGAAGCAAGCAAATGGCTGCATTCCCACGCCTCCTAATTGGAACCTGTGTAAGCAATGGTACTGAGCATCACTGCCAAATATCAGACGCGTGTGAAACAAATTCACTGTGTTAACCTGCTGTTATTCTTCAACAAGAACAAGCAGGTTATCAGAGCAAGGGGTCATTAGCCTGCAGTACATTTGTAGCAGTGCTTTAAAACGTTCCACTGATCAAACACAGGCATATGTATTCATAGGGTTGGCCTGATTGTAAAGCACATAACTTGTTAAAAAGCATAATTTTAATGAAACAAACTGAGTGACAAACCAATTCCATCTAAAAGTGATTCATTGTACAAAAAAATCTTTATTTTAGTGTATTGGTCCAGATACAGCAGTTTAACACACATTTAGCATTCATGAAATTACAAAGAATAAAAAAGCTTGACTGAGAGAGGTCTCAAAAGGAAGCAGTGCAGATGTAAAAGGTCTACGTAAAGAGCAGAAGTGCCTTCGGCAGTGTGCGAGACGCACATTTGCACAGCGAGAGAGAAAAGCACTCTCCTGTGGATCGGTGCTCTGTGTCATCTGAGCAGTTGGGCCTGCTGTCTCTGTGAGTCTGTGAAGATGACATTTCTGCAGTACTGCAGTTATTCTCTGTACTTCAGCTCAAAGCTCAGCCATTATACCAGCCTTGCAAAGCTGAGCCATCACAGCACCCTCTCACATGATTCCCACCTCCCAGGGAGAGCATGGTGTTAAGGGCATATGCTGCAAAAGCACGGCACATAATCACAATAGTATTTCATATACAGTACATTTGTTTTGATCCTATGGAAGATTCTGATTTCCATAGAGTGAAAAATGTAGACAATAAAATGCACTTAATCTAATAACTGCACAAAACCAGTTTTTGTGAGTAATGTGATAAACGCGTTCACACGGGAAGTCAGCTAACGAGAAAACAGAGTTTACATAAATCTGGTAATGATCTGATTTCTGCTTTGCTGCAGTCAATAATATCACAGAAATACATGATATAAACTACCTGCTGCTGCATTTGGTAAACTTGTACCCATTTTAGGATCTTTCTTATTTCGACAGCTCTACACTGTCTGGTTACACTTGTGCACACAAGTGCAGACCGAGATATCCCAAAGAAATCGTAGTATGGTTATACATGCACTGAGACACTGGGTTAGTGAGCTAAAATTCAGCTCTCTTAAAAGGATTTCTTGATCTGATTTTTAGACCTAACTCCGATATTAAATCTGAGTATGCTATTTATGAGGCCATTTGAAAAATTAGGTAACTGCAGAGATCTGATTACGCACTCATTTTCTGCTTACTATAATTAAGGTAGAAAAACAGGAGAATCTCACATACAATGCCGGAGGGGATTTTTTTTTTTTTTGTGAGGGGGCAAAGATGGACGATTAAGCAAATTGTACACTGGTTTATGTTATGTATAAGCATTTAGTATATACTTGGCATGGCAGCTGTGGTCAAACCTTTTTAATGTTTGGTTCACTGTACCTCACCTTTCCTGTCTTCCCTCATTCTCTCCCTCTCTGCCTTCCTCAAACAGGGTTACTTGTTCATCTCAGTGCTGGTGAACAGCAACAGTGAGCTGATCAGGCTGATCAATAATGCCATTAAGAATGACCTGTCCAGCCGGAACCCCACCTTCATGTGTCTGGCCCTGCACTGCATTGCCAACGTGGGCAGCAGGGAGATGGCGGAGGCCTTTGCTGGAGAGATCCCTCGCATCCTGGTGGCAGGGTGAGAACGTTAACAAGCAATTATCTCATGGAGAGAGGGATGAATGGACAATGAAGGGTGGGTTACAGGATGCTAGGGAAGATTAAGAGATTGTTGAAAGTAGGATGGTCTGGGAAGAAAAGGAGCATAATTTTGTAGTTTGAATCAGTATGCAAAAGATGATGAGTTGGGCTGGACTTGGTGAAATGAGATTAAAGCTCATCTCTGTATGGGTGGAGGGAATGAGTTGTGGAAATATGCAGTTATTCAGTTTATCTTCATAGTAGAGGGCAGGGAGGAGGAAGATTAGGAAATGGCAGGGAAATATAGAGGAACGAGTCATTTTTGTAAGATATGATATAATATAATGAATGTTTAGTGTTGGGCAAAGGCGAATGGTAAGAGTCCATCCCTGTCCCAGTTAGAGAGAGAGAGAGAAACAATTATACAGTTTCCATGAATACTTCTCTTTGGCGCACACTATTTCTGTGTGGTAACTTTTGTGGAATTAATTTTCTTGCTGTGGCAGGGACACGATGGACAGTGTGAAACAGTCTGCCGCTCTGTGTTTGCTACGGCTCTACAAGACATCTCCAGACCTTGTGCTGATGGGAGAATGGACCTCCAGAGTAGTGCACCTGCTCAACGATCAGCACATGGTGGGTCAGACAAACAACTCCCCCACTATCACTGCTTACACTTGGAGGAATTTCACAAAGCAGATTTCTTAGTTAACCAGACACTTGAGCCAACGATGAGCCTTGAATGACAGGAGAAGTGGTTAAGGGCATTGCTTGTTGGACTTGCTTACTCAGAATTCCTGCTTTGCGAAATACCCTCAGGTCAGAAGAAGCCCAGTTGCTCAATTAGTTTTTCTACAACAGGATTCAAGAGGGAGTTCTGCTTTATTATTCTAATTTGGTCTTCACCTTCTCTGCTTTTGTCTCGATCTTGATGGTCTTATTGGTCACTTCCAGGGTGTTGTCACTGCTGCAATTTCCCTCATCACCTGCCTCAGCCAGAAGAACCCAGATGAGTTCAAAACCTGCGTATCCCTCGCAGTGTCTCGCCTCAGCAGAGTATGTCTCTCTCTTTCTGCTACGATCCATCTAATGCTGATTTAGTTTAAGCATGTTTGCACTCAACCTATGGGTGACTTCTTATTAAACAAAGGTGTGCTTGTTTCTCGTTCAGATTGTGTCGTCAGCATCCACTGACCTACAAGACTACACCTACTACTTTGTCCCTGCCCCTTGGCTCTCCTGCAAGCTGCTACGTCTCCTTCAGTGCTACCCTCCACCTGAGGATGGTGCCGTCAAAGGCCGACTGGTGGAGTGTCTGGAGACCATTCTTAACAAAGCCCAGGAACCTCCCAAGTCTAAGAAAGTCCAGCACTCAAATGCCAAGAATGCCATCCTGTTTGAAGCCATTGCACTCATTATTCATTACGACAGGTACATTCTGCTGTTTGTATGCACACATTGCTCTTATATAAATTATTTCTTTCTTGTTTTCTCCTGTTATTAGAATCCTATTTATACAGATGCACAATGATCAGACTGATACCTAGACTTGACTAATTATTCAAACTGATATTTGATAACATATTTTTATTGTATTTCTATAGTACAGAGAATTTAGGCAATATTGGGCCTTCATACTGGCTAAATGTTAGACCATAAGTACATGCATTAATCTCTACATTGTTTAAAATGTCCACAATCCTATTGATATTTCTTTGGCGCCATTATTACTCAAGTGGATGATAACAAAATTGACTCTGAATTGAACTGAATTGGAATTGTAGTATGAGTGTCTGTATTTTGGTTGATAGCTGTACTGTTTGTGTAAATGTGCAGTGAACCCAATCTCCTGGTACGCGCGTGCAACCAGCTGGGCCAGTTCCTGCAGCACAGAGAGACCAACCTGCGCTACTTGGCACTGGAGAGCATGTGCACTCTTGCCAGCTCAGAGTTCTCCCACGAAGCTGTCAAAACACACATTGAGACAGTCATCAACGCACTCAAGGTGAGGATCCACTTGCAGACTGTCTGTGGGAGGTACTCAAAAGCATATAGAGTGATGATTTATTTTTTTTTAATCTAACCATTTCTAATATATTGTAAATCTATCTTCGGTATAATGTGGTCTTTGGGCCCAGGTGATATTACCCACTACATTTATTGTTGTTACTGACTAAAGTAAATAATATTACCACACTCAGACCGAGAGGGATGTCAGTGTCCGTCAGAGAGCTGCTGACCTGCTCTATGCCATGTGTGACCGCAGCAACGCCAAGCAGATTGTTGCTGAGATGCTGAGTTATCTGGAGACAGCGGACTACTCCATCAGAGAAGAGATGGTATGTTGAAGCTTCTCTATTTCCTCCTGCACAGTGGCCTGCAGTTTTACCCTTTAATTGTTCACACGTGCTGTGCTCATGGCTCCTGTCTCTGCTGCAGGTGTTGAAGGTGGCTATTCTGGCAGAGAAGTATGCAGTGGATTACTCCTGGTACGTGGACACCATCCTGAACCTGATCCGCATTGCTGGAGACTACGTCAGTGAAGAAGTGTGGTACCGTGTCATCCAAATTGTCATTAACCGGGACGATGTGCAGGGATATGCCGCCAAGACTGTGTTTGAGGTGCAAACACATGCTTCTCTTTTATTTCTTTGTTTTGTCTTTTTTCTTACAGATGTTGTTCCTCAGTAATCATATTTATTGTGGTTAGTGACTGAGGTGTATTATGATACAAGAGGAAGATGTACTGTAGTTTTCTCATTGTATTGGATATTCTACAGCTTTGTTCATCACTCTGTCAATATAAAATGCTTAATTTATTTCTTATATTTGATCCTAGGCTCTTCAGGCTCCAGCTTGCCATGAGAATATGGTAAAGGTCGGGGGTTATATCCTGGGAGAGTTTGGTAATCTTATAGCTGGCGACCCTCGCTCTAGGTATTTGAAATATATATATATATATATATATATATATATATATATATATATATATATATAATATATATATATAATTTTTTTTTCCCTCCCCATCTCTTTTCATCTGGAATATTAATGCTGTTTCTTTCTCTGTCTCTCTCTGCCCCCCCACTCCAGTCCACTGGTTCAGTTTAACCTCCTGCACTCTAAGTTCCACCTGTGTTCAGTGCCCACACGTGCTCTGCTCCTGTCTGCTTATATAAAATTCATTAATCTGTTCCCTGAGACAAAAAGCACCATCCAAGAAGTGCTGCGCTGTGACAGTCAGATCAGAAACAGCGATGTAGAGCTTCAGCAAAGAGCCGTGGAGTACCTCAAACTGTCCTCCATCGCCAGCACTGATGTACTGGTATGAAAATCCACAAACACTAAAGACTGGGTGACATTTAACTAGAGATTTCCACAGATGTAGCTGTCCTGCTGTCGTGTGTGTGTGAATGGGTAGAGTCTGTAAGAATGCATTATTAGAATCTGTTTGAATATGTTATAGAAATGTTCTTTGAAATACATGCTTATTTGTCTTATTTGAACAAGATAAAGACAATTTTCAGAACTAAATGCTGAGTAATGTTGAAACATGTCTGTATTTCCAGACTGAAGGAACATCCTCAGTCAATCTATTTATGTATTTACTGAATTAACAAGAAAAAATTAAGAGGTGTATTGGGATTAAATTAATTGCGATGTAAAAATGAATGAAGCTTTAATAAATATGATTCTGTACAGGCTACAGTGCTAGAAGAGATGCCTCCATTCCCTGAGAGGGAGTCCTCCATCCTGGCCAAACTGAAAAAGAAGAAAGGACCTGGTGCCGTATCTGGAAACGAACTGGAAGAGGGCAAGCGAGAGGGAGGAGAGCTAAACGGAGCGGGAGAACGACCTGGAGAGAGCTCAGCCATAGGAGCATCCAACGCTGTGAGATTCTATTTCCTACACATTCAATCACTTTCATCTAGAAGTGAAAATTTGACAAAAGCCTGAACAAATATCACATGACCATTTTGCCAGGCTTGCACTTCAGTGGGAAGTGAGTCAGCACAAAAACGAAGCTTCAACAAAAAACGGGAAATGCTCTGTGATTTATTCTGTTACATATATAGGTCTCCATCCTCCTATTGCAGTATCCATGAGTGTAGCCTAAGAGTTCCTATATTGAAGGGTCCATATAATTGAATAAAAGCACTGCTTTATCGAAATGAGAGTTTGATGTAATAAGCAAACACGGTTAAAGGCCCAAAACATACCATAAAGTTCATATAGGGAAACTAAAATTAAAAACATTAGTAAATTTGAATTGGTTTTGTGATGTCACATAAACCAACACCTTTGCATGTTGCACTTTTACTTGTTCAACCGGCAGCAGCAGTGCAGCTCAAACAGTTTATTTTATTAAAGATGTTGTTTCAGCCAGGATTACATTTTGAATTAAGCAGAATAAATCATTGCAATGGTCTGGTGCTCTGTCCACTGTGTATTGCTGCCTTGAGTCCAATGATTCTGGATTACAGCGTATGCATGGATAGATGGATGCCTGCCAGCTGGAACAAAGCTCATTTACCTATATCAGTCTCAAATGCACAATAACAAAATACAGCCTGTTTCATTTTAATGGAGAGCAGGAGCTTGGAATATAGTCCATTTTAAGAAAATTGTAGAATAAGGGCCTTTATAAAATGATAAATTGAGGTTATTACTTTATTATTTCATATGTGCAAAGTTTTTTAAATATTAAATAGTATTCCTTCTTCACTCTCCTGTTTGTTTTCTCTTTCACAGTCCACTCCCTCTCCATCAGCGGACCTTCTTGGCCTCCGTTCTGCTGCTCCAGTCAGTGCTGCTCCTCCCAGCGCAGGTAGCCTATTGGTCGATGTCTTCTCAGAGGCGGGGCCAGCCGCTCCTGCTGCTGGTGTTAATGACGACGGCTTCCTGAGGTAAACAAGGTCATTAATTAGTCGATTAACATCTGTCTATTTCCTGGACTAACTAAGATGAAATGTTGTTGGAAGCTAATTCTGTAATGCTCTGCTGCTCAGAGGGTGTAGTTGTTTGTCAGGCTTTCTGCTCTTGTTGTTTTCACTTTTCTATCACTTGCTTTTTGTGTTCCTCTTTGTGTTTGTGTAATCTTGTCTTCTTTATCTTACTGTGTATGTGACTGTCTTTCTTTTTTTCTTGCTTTCTCTTTTTCTCTCTCTCTCTCCCTCCCTTTTCCATGTTGTGTGTGTGTGTGTGTGTGTGTTTGCTTGAACGTGTCTTTTGTCCTCACTTGTCATTGGATGATGACAGAGACCTGGAACCTCCCACTGAGAGCTCTGACTCCTTATTGGCTGAGGGTCCTGGTGACTCTGAGTAAGAGGCCAGTGGTTGACTACTGTGTCAATATGCAAAAAAACAAAAAAAAAAAACAAACCTGTATGACGACCATACACAAACACTACAGACACTGACATTTTGACAGAAATTGTATATGAAAATGTAATTAAAGGGCCCGTATAAAGGGAAAGCATGTTTTCCTTAGAAGTAGCTGTGCAATTTCAATTTGTAATGTTATTTTGAAGCCGATATGTTCATATTTTGTAATGGAACAACAGGAAAGGCCCATTTTTAATTCATTTGTTATTGTGAATTATTTTTGGCCAAAAGCAATTTTGCCCACCCATTCAGACTGAGGTTATGAGGAGTGTTTCTGCATGGCTTTTTTTGAATAATCATACTGCAGGGCAGTATAGCAAGTATAGATTTTAAAAATGAAAATACACAAATATCATCAGTGGGCCTCAGAAGAAACAGTCAGATTCTAGGAAATGGAGGATATGGGCCCTTTAATGTTTTCTACTTACCTTCAGGTGTGCGTTTTTTGTTTCTGTTGCACATTTATTCAGAAATGTTGTTTCTTTGTGTTTTCTTTGTGCTGTGTGGTGTTGTGTTAAAGGTCTAACTTTGTAACTGGGCTGGGGTTATAAATGCTGGCACTAACCTCTCCGCCTTCACTCCCCCCCCCTTGCGTCATTGCTTTGGCTGTTTGGCTGCTGCTCGTGTTTCTCTCTTTTGATACTGTAACCTGGCCTGTCTCTCCTCCTCTATGCGGGATTTCCTGTGTTTCTCCACACACCTGCACTCTCAGCTCTGCTCCTCCTTCTGTGGTGTCTGAAGATCCTACTCCACCTCTTCCTGAGTCAGACGAACTGCTTAACAAGTAAGAGCCCCTCTCTGCCCCTCTCCTTCCTTCAGATTTACGCTTGTGGATCAGGATTATTCAGTTAATGATGTAGGTATTCACATCCAGTGAACAGGATTCTTGCTAAAAAAGGTTTTCTTCAAAGAAGCTTTTGTTTATGTTTATTAATGTTTTTTTATGCATTATATTTTTAAAAAGGAACTTTAAATGACTTTGTCAAGATTCCCAAGATATTCCAAGATAATGTGAATTATTCAGAGCAATGGCCCTACTACCACCATTTACACACACCCATGTCTAGGATTAGCCAATTAAACCATTGCAATATTCTCCTTTTTTAAGCATTTTATTTAAGCTCCATTCCCTCAATCTCATTGGTGTGTCTCTCACTGTCCTGCAGGTTTGTGTGTAAGAATAACGGAGTTTTGTTTGAAAATCAGCTGCTTCAGATTGGCATCAAGTCAGAGTACCGCCAGAACCTTGGTAATTTACTAAATCTGTTTGAGTTGTATTGTTTATTGATCACTAAGTTATAATTGGCCTCTGTATAGATTTTGCAGGAAACTGCAGCATGCATATGTACTGTTAGTTTCATGTTCAATGCACTCTGCAGTTCATCTTCTTAAGGCTAATATTAGTGTATGTTGTGACTGTGCTTGTCTGTGTGTGCCAGGGCGGATGTATCTGTTCTATGGCAATAAGACGTCAGTGCAATTTGTCAGCTTCACTACCACAGTCAGCTGCCCAGGAGAACTTCAGTCTCATATCCTTTGCTCATATACTCACACTCATCTCTGTTACTGCCTCCTTGTCTTATGTTTTTCTCTTTTTTTTATCTCTTCAACTCAGTCATCCTCCTCCACACAAACATACTTTTTTTTCTTTTAGTTAAAGCATTTCACAGGCCCTGGACATGTTATAATTTAATATGGTTAAAAATCTACATATCCATGACTTCAAACAGCAAAGATTTCTGATCATATGTAAACTGTTGTATTTGTTATGGGACTTGTGGGTTGTGTTAGCTTAGCATTGCTTTATAGAAGTGAGCAGATGGTGAGTGTAAGCTTATAAATCCACAAAATCCTCATAAGTAGATGATTTTTTTTTCCTGAGTGCCTTTTCAATGCAATTTAAATCAAGCTACTAGTTTTTAGAGAAGGCAGAATGGGACTCTTCTTTTTCCTAACCAGTACTGAGACCTGTTCTTTAAATAGCAGTGTTAATTTAAAAAGAAATTCACAGCTAACATGACCACACAAATATTGCGTGTGCTTTTTCCAAATTGTTAGTTATGGGAGTCGCATTCATTTTCATCTTCCTTGCTGATAATCAACCCGTTATCAATATCTAATGATATTAGTATATTTGTACTTATCAGTGCTTTGATACTGATAAATCTCTTTCATTACTAGATATTAATGTTAATCAAATTTGTAAATCAAGCTCTAGATTGTATAGTGTAGTTGGTTTGTGTGCTCAAGTTCCCTGATTTAGCTCCTTGACTGAAGCCACAGCTGAATGTTCAGTTAAAGCCTGTGGACCCGCTAGTGGAGGGAGGCGCTCAGGTGCAGCAGGTTGTCAACATCGAGTGTCTGACTGACTTCTCTGATGCACCACTTCTCAACATCAAATTCAGGTAAAATGCCCAACACACAAACAAAACCACACACGCTTTCTCACATTGTTTTGAACTAATGCAGAGGCAGATTTAGATGAGCTCAGTGATATTTAAAAGGGTTTTTCAGGAACATCTGAAGTTACACACACACACCATCCTCTGTCAGCAGGTTTTTTGCAAAGCAGGGGCATATTGAGCAATAGCAAGTTACGAAAATAGATTTCCTGTCCAGATGTAGGTGATGTTGCACAGATTATATACGAAAGGCTAAATGTACATACTGAACTTCTCCATTTAACACTTGTATACTTTGCTTTTTTAAGCCCAAATAATGGTTTATGTTACTGATTTTGATCCAGTAAATGCTTTTTCACACCATTATATTAAGTGCATGCATTTAAGCAGAAGGTTGCTTATTGCTGTTGTTTCAGGTATGGTGGGGCTTTGCAGAACCTTACGCTCAAGCTGCCCGTCACCATAAACAAGTTCTTCCAGCCCACCGAGATGTCCTCACATGACTTCTTTCAGCGCTGGAAACAGCTCAGCCAGTAAGTGGATTGTGTCTGTGTGTTTTGGGAAGTGTGTTACAGTTAATATGGGCATGCCTGAAATTATCTAGACCTGCTGCAATACCATGATGCTTGCACATGTGTGTCATGCAATTTCTGTGTGTCATGTAGAATTAAAATATAATAATAATAACGGTCACTTTCTGTCACAGACCTCAGCAGGAAGCACAAAAGATATTTAAGGCAAACCATGCTATGGACACAGAGGTGCTGAAAGCTAAGGTATGAAAAACGTTTTTGTGATGCTGGGATGCAACTTCAGTGCACATATGAAAGGCTGCATCCCCCACTGACTACTTATTTGTATAATGTTATGCTTCATGGCACACGTTCTGAGGCGTCAGCGAGGCAGTGACAGCAAGACAGGCTTTTGTCTTATGAGAGATTTTATAAATCATTTTTTTCACAGTTTGATTTGCTTCAGGCAGGACTACCTTTGGCTCACGTGATTTCGGTTCTGTAACAGAACCAGAGTTAACAATGCATTTTGTCACTTATCTCAATTAAGACACTGCTATTCGGTGCATTCAGCCTCTAAAGCCTTGTTAGGAGTGGAGTAGTTTCTCAGAGGATAGTGGGAATGAAAATATCATTACTGAGAATGTCGATTGTTCCACGATTCGACCCTGCCCTCTCAAATCAAAGCAGGCAGCAGATGGGGGTTTTAGAGATTTTAACTGCTGTTATACTTGCATTACTTTATAAATTGCACATTTTTTGCACATTACATGGGTAAATGCTAGGGATGCACCAATTTATCATTTTTTGGGCTGATACAATAACCGATAATTAGCACCTTGAAATGGCCTATACCAATATTAATAACCGATAAAGACTATTTTTGTAATTAAAGGCTAAGCACCACTGAATATTTTAATAAATGAAATAATAAATAATAAGCAATAAATGAAACTCAAATTTAGAGGTACCATTATTCTTGTAAATGTGTTCGAAGTCGAACTCGAATTCATCCGACACTATAAACCTCCGTAGTGCAACTACGTAGCCTAGTATAATCTGAGCCACCAAGTTTAGCAAATCAAGCTAACATTAACTAACACCAACTAAAACAGGCGAAGTAAGTGTACTTACCCTGTTTACCTCCATGTATACAGAGGCTCTTGAAAACCCTTACATGCCCATATTGTTGGAAAAGCACCAGTGAAATGAGCACTACAGATAACGGAGTGATAATGGTCCTTTCCAAAGTGCCCGTTTAAAGTTGACAAATTTAGTCCATTTTCTGGATATTTTGTGATCTTTGGGCCATTTGTGCACAGATGTCCCACTGTACATTGAATTATTGCAGCCAAAAACTAGACACCTTTTGATCATTTTGCATTAAATTAAGTGCAAATTCTAGAGTTGTTGTCCACCATCTACGTCACATGCAAGAGTTATTAGAGTTTCCGAACACTGTTTCTGGGGGACCAACGGTCGTTAAAATCTTATTCCTTGAATTAGTAAGAAATAAAAAATTTTCTGACTATCAATAAACACAAGTTAGGAATTCAAATTACACTGTATTTATTTGTTTGACACTTTCATATAGCTGGTGCTTAGCCTTTAAAGTAAATTCACTTTGGATTAAAGCAAAACATTCTTTTTATCGTGGGTTGCCAAAGGACAAGTCTTTTCTTCAGCATTTGTACATTTCTGTACTTTTTTAATGTTGTCTTAAGTTTATAAGTTGTAGATATTTTATATTTTTATCAAACATTTCATCAGGTGGCAAGTTAATCTAAAGTTGTAATATTGGCTAATATTCCAATATCAGACAATAACAATACCTAACAGACGATAAAAATATCTAAAAAAAATATATATCTACCTATCGGCAAATATATCGGCCGCCGATATATCGTGCATCACTAGTAAATGCTAATTCCTTGCCATACCTTCAAGGTTAACATACATTCTAATATTGTTTAAAAACCAGTGAAAGTTTTTATTTTAAGGAGACAAAATGTCTTCATAAATTAATTTTTATTCATTGACTGGTAAAAAGAGTGGTGTGATGTGAAGTCGTTCGTTGTGGAGAAACTGATTTCTTTAGTGTTGGTGATTAGTATCCAGTGGTTAGCATGTCTTCAACAAAAATTCACCTATTTTAGTTACTATCTGTAACCGCCTTGTGATTTTCACAGTGAATTTTTACAAATATTTCTCCTGTTCCTCTCCTTCATATGTAGCTGCTGGGATTGGGCACAGCCCTGCTGGAGAAAGTGGATCCAAACCCAGAGAATTTTGTGTGCGCTGGAGTGATCCAAACCAAGGCCCAACAAGTGGGCTGTCTACTGAGACTTGAGCCCAACGCACAAGCCCAGGTATGAGCACGCTTCCTGCTTGTGTTTAGAGACTGATGATCCTGAACACCCACAGTGTTGTATAATTATGCACAACTAAGACCCCAAAATATTTAGCTGCTGCCAAAAACAGGATTTCTCTGATAGTTCCTAAATTTACCCAGCTCCTCTACATAATGTAAAGTAGAATTAAGCACACACTCTCTTTGACATCCACACACTGTCCAGCCCTCACTGCTCAGTCTGTGTCTGTGTTTCATTGCATCTCACTACTGTGTGTGTCTCTGTATCTGATGCTGCATCACAAGCCTGGGGAGCAGGTAACACTCATCCTGGCCCTCCTTCTCCTGTTCATGCCATCAATCAATCTCTTTCTCTCTCTCACTCTCTCTCCTTCTCTCCTAGTGCTTCATCTGTTTTTCATTCCCTCTCTTCTTTCCTCCCCTCCCCCCCACTCTGCAATAGTAGAACCAGACCACTTTGGTGTGTCATCAGATTTCCCTCTGTGTATCTGTGGTTCATGGCACAGTTTTATTTGTAATGATTGTCTGTGTTTCACAATGGCTGTAGGCAATGCAGGATTAGGATTAACTACACACTCAATAAGTGGTGTATTGCAGTTTTGTTTGTGTGTGTCTGTTCCTCACTGAGCTCCTCCGTCTGCCTCTTTCTGCTCAGATGTACCGGTTGACTCTGCGCAGCAGTAAGGACACCGTGGCCAAGCGTCTCTGCGAGCTGCTGGCAGAACAGTTCTAGGACTAGTTTCTAGAGTCCGCGTCTAGACCATCACCTTCTAGAACCGAGAAGAACCACGACCAGACCAGCGTTCCACCTTCCAGAACCCTGAACAAAGAATCTCCAAAAGCATTCGTACATAAGGGAAAAAGTAGCTGCCAGCCTTAACGGCAGCAATATTACTGTCCTAATTCTGAAAATTATTGTATATTATCATCAGCGCTACAGTTCTTGTTTTTATCGGTGTTTACCTGTGTGTGAGCTGTGAGAGGAAGCGTGAGTGTGTGTGCACTTGCAGGGAAGAATTGTAAATTTTTTTTTTTGCCCCCCCCCCCCCACCGTCCTGCCTGTTAACAAGTCCGTCTGTGCTTGTCTTGACAGCTGGTGTGGGTCGTGGAAGGAGGGATGACAGAAAGAAAGGGACCAAGAGAGACAGACAGAGAGAAGTTCTTCCCATTTTCTGACTTTTCTGACTTTTCTCACTTTTTCTCTCTCTCTCTCTTTCTCTCTCTCTCTCTCTCTCTCTCTTTGTCTTTGTCTGTGTGTGTTCTGCAACATTTCAACCGTTCAGCATTCCTAGGACATATTTGGGAGCATATTAAATCATGCACGCACACTCATCTCGCACGTGTCCCATCACACACGAGACGTTTCTGTGGAACATTCCGAGTTGGTTAGTTAAGAGATGGGCTTCTTGAAGGACCAGCTCCTCAGCTGGACAAAATAAACAAAGACAAAACACTGCAATCAGAATACACTAAAGACATGGCACTTCACTGAGACGAATCACTACCCCCCCCCCCCCCCCCCCCCCCCAATACTCTAGTAATGGAAGCCCTCCCTGCCTGACTGAAGGTTTTTTTTTTTTTTTTTTTTTTTTTTTTTTTTTTTTTTTTTTTTTTCTTTGGGGGGTAGGTATATCTCCAAGTAGACTTACTATCTCAGCAACTTTATTACTTGTAATGATGACTACCCAAAATTATCAATAACTTAGACATTTAATTACTGGTTGGATTTGCAGAGTAAGTCCCAAGTAAGTCATAATTCTGAGAAACAAAGTCAGTATTTTGACGTACCACACTCAGAATTGGAGGACAATATATTCTCTTCTTTACCTGCAAGGAATGGTCTTCCATACTCAACAGTCAGTGGGGCATATGGGGAGGGGAATAATACATTTGAGAGTATTTTCATTGTGTTTTTTGCTGTTCCACATTCCTTGAAAGCGAGTGCTGGCCAGTGCACTTTAAGAGGCCTGGAGAAGTAAGGCTTTTGTAGATCCCCTCCCTTTCCCCATTCCCCATTGTAGTTACTCTAAAGTTCAGATACTTATCATAATTCCGTACCTGATTACAACGATGTTTATGAAAACAAATGATATATATGAAATATATATATATATATAAAAATAATATGTAAAAAGAAATGATTGTCCGTCATGGTTGAGTTTCTATGTTGTCTCTTCCTTGTTTGTTTTGATAGTGGCATTGTTGACGTGTTTGTACGCTTTCTGAAAAGTGTCTTTTTGCATTTATGTTTTTTGGACATTCCATTTGGTGTTAATATATTAAGTACATGGGCATTGAGGTCTAGGACAGGTTTAAAGTGTTCAGCTGGATGGTCAGGAAGAACTAAAGGAGATGAAGGCAGACGGGAGGGAGATGTTTTGTATGACCGTTTGTTTCAAAAAGCAGTGAAACATCACTTCTTCTAGTGGTATTTTTCTTTTCCTTTTTTTTTATTTTTATTATTTTTAAATCTGTGCAGAAAGGACTCTGGAACATCAGCACTGACTGTCCAAAGTGTCCTCCAGCAGAGAAACTGACTGAGGGGAAAAAAAAAAGCAGTGGACAGTGGGTACCTTTTATAACTTGATGTCTCCCACACACATGCACACACACTAACATACAGTAGATGTGGACATACTTGTTAACTGGATTGTTTAATGACCTGCTGTGAAAAAGTCGGTTCACCCTTTATTCAGTTTACAGGTAAAATGACCATTAACTACAAGGAGCCCACTATTCTAGAGAAATCAAATATATTTTCCACTTAAAGACAAAATAAGCATTAAAAGAGGAATCGGGACATTCAATAACTGTGCAAGGGCCTGGTGTTGCGCCAAAACTGTCCCTCTCACTTAAACAGCACTTAAATCTCTCATCTTTGAGAGAAAGAAGAAAAAAAAAAACCCAGCTTCGCTCTCGATTCAAATCCTGAACCGTCTTGATCTGTCTTTTCACTGTGAGAAGAAACTCAAAATTGGGAGTCTGAAGAGATGAGAGCTGTGAAGAAGTCCTAACTCGGCCCATGTGAAATAAACACAAGTCTTATAACAGCAAAAAGTGGAGGGAAAAAAATCTTGATGCCTTTAGTGTATTTCTGTTAGGGTTTTTATTTTAAAGCTAAAATAAATGGAAGTTAAAGAAATGAAGGGTGGTCTTTGACTTTTTCCACAGTGCTCTTTCTCTTGTGTTGGAGCTAAAATCCAGCAAGAGCACTTATCAGTGTGAACACTAGTGACCAGAAATTTGGCTCACGCCTTCACGCAGTTTTAGGACAGGATGCTTGAGGGAGGGCTAGCAAAGGTCTACCAACTGTCAATCACAAACACAGGGATAATGTCAGCATTGTGAGGTGGCGAATATGAGTGTATGAGCTGTGTGTGTGGGTTGCACGTGTGTGTGTGTATTTTGAAAAATCTAATGGAAGTTAATGGGACATTGTCATATTAGGCTAATGAAGAGTCACTATGCTTCCCTTAGTGCAGCGCGGACGTGATGCATTGATGGGACTTTGTCATGGTAGTTGAGTTTAGATTTGTCATGGTGTGTGTGTGTGTGTGTGCGCGCACGCGCGTGTATGGTTGTATGCGTGTGTACGTACGTACGTGTGTGTGTGTCTATGCAGTATCCGCTAGCTAATGCAGCCCCTGTGTATCGGTGTTCAACCTGTCAGATACCTGTGTTTAGATTAAATTTACTCTGTACTGAATAATGTGAAAGTAAAACTATGCCATATACTCCACTTGAGTCTCTTCTATTTTTTGTGTCTTGAATTGAACTCAGATGAAAAGTTAGGTCATCATGCACAAGCATGGCTGTTTTATAAATGCTGTCAACTCACATTTCTTTACAGATTCACAACCTGCAGTGATCCTGTGCTGCCCTGTTGTAGTAGTATTACGTTTAAAACAAATGTTTTATGAGGAACATTTTGGAATGTTACACTGAGCATGTACTACTTCATTAATGGAGATGATGGAGTTTCATCATCTCTAGAGTGAAAGGATTTATACCTTTTTAATGGAAATTATAAAAGCTGTTTTTTCCAAGGACGGACTTACCCAAAAAGACTCCAGATAAGGTGTGTAGTATTATAAAACGCAAATGATATCTCAGGGTTTCCAGGTGGCTGTTTGCAGTCCTTCTGTTCAAATAAAAGGTTGAGCGGTATGAGATGTGATAAGGGGGGGGGGGGGGGGGGGGTTGTAATCACACAGGATAAGATGTAAAATATCCTATGCCTGTATATAGGGCCTAGCCCAGTCTTCCTAGCAGTGACCACAAAGTTTCTGTTATCTATTGTTGAACATTTTTTTTAAAAAAAAAAAGGTATCCTACACCTAATCACAAGTTGCTGTGGTTGTTTATGATCTGAATAGCAACCAGCTACAGGACCCAAACCACCGACTACATGACTAGCTTTTCACAGGCGTCAGCAGGTAGATACCTCCCCTCCGCAGTGTTTCCCTGAATTAAGCCCGCCTCCGGAAGATTCCACTGTGAAGTCTGATGTCCCAGACCCATGCCCCTCCAATCTAGCTTTACAGCCCTATAACATGTAGATCTACTCTGGACCTCTGGTGAAGGCTGTACCTAAATATATGCAGAGTTTCACAATGCAGGAGTTGTAAGTTAGCTAGCTAATTCTAGCTTAAGCCCATAGTTGATGACTGTCCAGTAGCAATGTCCTTCAGCTCTTTTTCATTGGACACATTGGATTGGATTATCCAGCTAATTCTGAAAACTGTGGAGTCAGTAGTGTGGTGCAAAAAACACAAAACAGCTCCAGCTCCGGTGCAGTTCTCTCCAAGCACCAAAACAATAATGCTATTATTTCAGCACAGCACAATGAACTAGGCCGTGTGAATTATGCATGCAGTTTACAGGCCTGAAGAGAGCTGGTAGACAGATAAACAAACAAAATTAGATACAGACCTCACAACCTAGGCTAAGAGTAAATGAGGTAAACAAAAATAAATACACAAATCCTGTTAGCAAACAAAAACCCCTCAAATGGCCAAATATCTCCAAAGACTGTTCCACAAAGCATTTCCACTTTGAATCTATGATAGGCAAGGTTTCTGACATAAGTTGAGGATTTTCCTACAGTGCCCTCCGCTCTGTACCAGTTGGGCATATCTGAAGAAGAGGTTTAGGTTTTCTGGCTAAACGTAGAACTTTGAACTTATCAAATATGCACATGACTGAATATCTAATCTCAAGGGTGTATTGCACAGTTTATCTAAATTTAATCAGATAAGATCAAAGTCAAAACTGACCAATAGGAGCAGAGCAGAGCTGAGAGACATTCCTATTGGACAATCCTCAACTTCGGGATTATGTTATCTGGTTAATGATAAATCCTGCTTTGTGGAACTTTAACTCGACCTGCTGTTTTTGGGGAAGGCCAAAAAAGCTCACATCATCACAGCGTGTAAATAAATAAATAAATCGACAACAACACAAACTGATGAGGTCGAGCAAATGGATGGACGCGTGCGCGCTCCCGTTGCTCGCTCACGGGGCCCGCTCGACTCTGATTGGCTGGAGATGACATCACAACACAATCGAGCTATTTTTGGCTGGAATCGGCATTACGTCAGTCTCTCTCGCTCTCTCTCAGGTACAGAGTCAAACAACAACAACAGAAGGCAGCAGCAGCAGAAAGAGAGACACACATCTCTCTCCCTCTCCACTTTCACTCTCTTTTCTCTGGAAAGACTTATACTCATCTCCTCTCGCTGCTCTGTCTTTCTGCGCCACCCTCGGACACTTATTTCTTCCCTTGCTGCTCCGTTTCTTTTTAAAGTGGATTTCGCCTGCGTTTTGTCCTCGGATCTGGTTGGAGCTGGTGCTTGGTGAGTGTTGCTGGTGACTCTGTTGTTCTTTCTGCTTTGTTTTTGCTGTGAACCAGGTGCTGTGCTGCTGGGAGACTGAATGCTGGACTGAGTCTGAGTGTATTTGCTGGGTGAGCAGTGTCTGTGCTGATGCACTAGTGCAGAATGCTGTGCTAGGTCTGCTGTGATTATTTAAACTCAGTTTGCGTTTGGGTTCTTCACCGAAGCCTAGTTTTTAATTTATATTAATGTGTATTTATTCATTTATCATGATGTTTTAATGCCCATGAGCCCAAGCTTGTGTTAGTAGTCTAAAAGCAGTGTGCTGAACTAAGTCTAAGCTCTTAATTTGATTGTTGAGGAAGGTTTTTGCTGATGCTTTAATGCTCATAAACAAGGTCTCGATGCAGTGTGTGCAACTAAGTCCACTGTTTGTAGCAGCTTGGCCCTATATTTAATTAGTCACTATTTATATTTTTAATGATGTTTTGATGCTCCACATGCAACCTGCAGAACTAGATCCGGTTTTATTGTTTGCTCTGGGGGGGTTTATGGATATTTGCATGTTTAAAGACTGAATGCAGTGTGCAGTTTTATACTTACAATAAAATCATTTTGTAACTTGCTTGGTTGGCTGTATTTTCCGCTGATAAACCACAGCATGTGCATTTTAGTCTGACTGTAATTTGCTGTTATGCCAGTGGAGGGTTTTCACATGATCCAGGTCACTGAACTGTGCAGCAGCACTAAGTCAAGGCTTGAGTTATAGCCATGACATCATCAGTGTTATACCTCTCCAGTCCAGCAGTCGTTGGTTTCTTCAACACTAGCTGAAAGGCTTGAGAATACTCCAAATCTCATGCAGCGTTTTCAAGCATCTGTTATTTAAATCATTAATGACGTTGCTCCCCGTTGATGACCTTTTATGTGTCCCCCCAGATCTGAACAGAGTCTCTGTGTAGAGATGGTTTTCTGCAGAGATCAGCCCGAGTGTGCACCGCTGTCCCGCATTCTGCCGCAGCTTTACCTCGGAGCTGAAAGAGACATCACACAGGTAACTTTCAGGTTTCAGAAGTAGCCTTAAAGGAGAAGTCTATCCATTTTGCAAAATGTCTGTCTCATTCAGTCACAGAGTGTAAACAATGGCATTAAAATCGTGTGTATCTGAGATGGTTCCTTGCAGAGGATTATAGCATCAAATATTTCATTATGTTTCAGTTACAGTGACACTGATAGGAACCAGAAGTTGCAGAGTCTACAGTGGTTCTGAAATGGTTTTTATTCTTGAATTTTCTCCCCAGTTTTATCCTCCTTAGCTCTTAGCTAGGACTACACCCCATCATACAGTGCCACCTGCCTCAGAGAGTGATGGCTAGCGCATGCTTCTATTGAGATATGTGAAGTCAGCCACTGTCACTTTTTGAACTTCCACTGGGCTGCCCAGATCTATCACATCAGCTGACAGAAGCCGTGCTGGCCAGCACCACACACACTGTAATGAGGGAGTTACATACACACACACACGTACGTGTGATTTCCTTAGAAAAACACTGAGAGTATAACAGTAGGAGGCTCTGGAGCAGCGCACATGAGTCTAATGTCAGCTTGCTCAGTGCCAGCTGTCAGCAAGAAGGGTATAAAAACCTTCCTCAGTGAGCAGTGGAACAGTGAAACTCCATTCTCCACCTTTGAGATGAACAGTGATCCAGAACTAATCATCCAGTCTGAATGCAATCAAATCCTCACAGCAATCTCTCTCTCTCTCTCTCTCTCTCTCTCTCTCTCTCTCTCTCTCTCTCTCTCTCAGGACTGTCTCTCTGCCCAAGGTATTTCCTACGTGCTGAGTGTGAGCCGATGTTGCCCCCAGCCCTCTTTTCTGCCCCAGTCTCAGTACCTTCGCATTCCTATTGATGACTCTCTGAGGGATGAGCTGCTGCCCTGGATACCACAGGCCCTGCGCTTCATCGGTGAGACAAAGACACACATACACACACACACACACACACATTGCTCCTATATTGCATCATTAGCACACTTGGGGAACGTGGCAAGGACACAGAGATCCATGCTGATGTTTACCTCTCATGACATAACGCTAAAACTCCCTGGTGCACCTTGACCTGGAACATGCAGTGATTCACAACTTTAAAAATAAGTGATGTCATTTTATGGGGCATTAACACTGGACATCCCCTGTGCCTGGCCTCAGATTCTGCTTCTTAAATGGTTGCATTCTTAACAGTTCTCAGTGGATATTTACTGATAAATTGTATTGGAGGTTAATTTGTATTTACTGTATAAGATATAAGGGCAACACACAGCTCCAGGGACCTGGAGGTAATGGGTTCAAGTCCCACTCCGGGTGACTGTCTGTGAGGAGTTGGTGTGTTCTCCCGTGTCTGCGTGGGTTTCCTATGCACTATATAACTTTTGGAGGAGGGTTGCTCAAGGGCAGTTCAGCTGTGGATATTTAGTGAAGAAAAAATCACCGTTCCTTCAATCTCCCCCCACCACCAATTTATTCTGGAATGGAAACAGTTACCTACAGGTCCCAAGCCCACTTCTCTAACTTTTAGGCCACATCTAACCCAAAAGAAACAATGCAACAGTGAAGTTCAGCACACTCAGAGGACAATGCCTGAGCCTAACCTTGAATAAACCACCTTCTGTTATCATGGATGGTATATCCCTGTCACATGATGACCATTAAATTATGGGATTTTTTTGTGCCCCTGGAGCTGTGTGACTGCGACACTATCTGCTGCGCCACCGTGCCGCCTAAGCTTTATGTGTCTGTTAATATTTTTATGAATAATAATAATGTGTACTGTACTTATGAAACTGCTGTGTCTTTTAGATGGGGCCATGTCTCTGGGCTGTTCGGTCATCGTTCACTGTGCGGCAGGAATCTCCCGCTCCCCGGCTCTTGCCATCGCTTATGTCATGTACAGTCTGAGAATGGACCTGGATCAGGCCTACAGGTAATGATAGAGTGAAAGAAGACAAGAATTAGAACAAAAATACAGGTCTAATGCTGTTACATTAATTGGCTCATTTAAAATTTCATACAAAATAAAAGTTAACAGTATGATGTAGTATGTAATATAATGAGTAGTGATGGTATGTTCACCCCTGAGTCCATACAGCACATACAACCAAACTGGCTGGTTTGAAATTATTGTATTTGTGATGTCATAAATGCACTGATCTTAAGCTTTTCTGTCAGGAGTGCTTTTAAATCATAAAAAAGGTTATTTACATAGATCATTCTTAAAGATACACTATCCAAAACAGCCTTTTTAGGTCTGTGGGATAAAAATTATACATATATAATATATTTAGCTGGAAAAAATATAAAATACAAGACAAATGCTGTATAAGAAATTTTTTAAATTGGCAGTTATGTTTAGGGTTCTCCTCCCAAGTGTGTTGAGCTTTTAGCAGTAGTTGGAAAAGAAGCAGTGGCTGGACCAAGACAGAACTAGTGTCTATTGTGAACACTGGGTTTAAAAAATGTCTAATAAAGACTTGGCATTCATATCTGTTTTCTCTTTCAGGTTTGTGAAGGAGCGAAGGCCGACCATTTCCCCTAACTTCAACTTCTTGGGTCAGCTCCAGCTCTTCCAGGGCACTCTTCCTCTGAAGAGTGTTAACACCAGCCTGACCACACCGCAGACCGTTGTATCTTCTGACACCTGCCAAGTAGCCAGTGGCAGCTCATCTCCAGAAATCTTAGTTACAGACAGTAACCACAGCAGTGCGATTATGGAGGACACCAAAGCAGAAGTTCACTGTGAGAATAAAAATGTTCAATTGGAAGCTGTTCTGACCCCAAACCCAAAGCCTGAGTTCATGTTACCTCTCTCTGAGAAGCTCAAAACTCTATCTCTGAGTCTGGAGCCTGTAAAGGTGAGAAGACCAGCTTTAACACTAGACACGCTGACACCACCAAAGCCCGCTCAACTCCAGCTGCCATCTCTTTTAGAGAAGCGTAAAAGCCTCACTCTGTCCCTCACACCGGTCTGTCCTAACCCAAGCACTGACCACAAGGAGGAAACAGCAGTCAGCAGCAACTGTGTGCAAAATGAGGCATGCAGGACCCCTGATTACCAAAAGGGGGCGCCAAAAACCTCAGGAAAGAGCAGAAAGTCAGATTCTTCACTGAATAGATCAAAAAGGTCCAACAGCAGAGAAGCATCTTCAAGATCCACCTCCAGAAGAAGGGAAAGAAGTGACAAAAGAAGCTACTCCTCAGTGAACCAAGTAAAGGAGGAGAAACCCAAAGCAAACCCAAGCCCGGACACTAAGACCAGGCTGAACCTAAGCTCAGGCAGTACCTCAGCTCACCAGCAGGAGGCAGGTTGTGTAGTTGAAGCAGTGGAAGCTATAGATATTGCTCAAAGCCCCCTGTCACCCATTAATTTGACCATTAACAGACTCCTTGGCTGGGGGGAGCGCATGCTGCTTGGGGTCCTTCTCGGCCCCCACATTAAAGTAGGCCAGGCTGCCCTGCCGTACAGATGCTGATGAAAGATTCATACACTGAAATGTGCCCTAAAATGGCTTTGATTCATGTGTACATCACTTCCATTATTTCAGTCTTATTAGGTATGATGATTGTAGACACTACTTGTGGTTAGGGACTCAGGGACTGCTGGAAAGGCCACATGACCCTAAGGTCCAAGGTACCAAGTTTAGCAAGATGTATCTAACGCTCTCCAGCAGTGCGTCGTGGAACTGTCGGGAGTGGTTGAGCTCCATCCAGGACCAAACTATTCGTCCTACACCAATAACTGCATGCTATCACTAATTTTTATGTGGCTGAATGCCATCAAATCTTACAGCAGTGGTTCTAAAACCTTCCCAGAACAGTAGAGGCTGGTAGTGCAGCAAAACAAGAAATGTAGATCTACAAAATATTGGCCATATAATGTAAGTGTCAATGTGGAAATGAGGCACACATTTAAATCAAGTCATTTCAGGGCATAAGTTTAGGGAGGTGTAACAAGAGGAGATTAGGAAGTGAGAGAAAATGTGTGTGTATGTGTGTGTGTACACAATTCTGTTTATGTATATTTTATTGTGAGGATGATTTTGCTCTTTTGAGCCGACTGCATGCAGGGCCTCTGTCTGAACTGAACTGTGTGGCAGATATTTTGCTCCAGTGCTGTCTGTAAATCTGCTGTTGATTCTCCTGCACTGAATGTGTACAAATTGCCGAAGAAGTCCTTGCTATGTATCTGTGTTCTGTTCCCATGCACAGCCTGCCTGTGGAATTATTTATTAAACTGATTATTGTTGTTATTTATAAACTGATATTTTCAGGTGGACTGGCTATTTTAGCACTACAGCTTGTACTGAGACACAGTGTTCATTAAAGACGACATATTTTACACTTAATGCTTCTGTCGCTGTGTTTCTGTTCCAGTAAACAGACTGGGCGTTCCCTAGCGAGTGCTAAGGATTTATAAATAAGTTCATGAGGGAAACAGAGAGTCTATTTTCAATGAATTGATTTTACAGATAACTAGGCTGGTAAAGCCAGTGCAAAGAATAGACTCTTGATTGCTAGTTCAGCACAATACTCTAATAACTTTTCAACAATGGACTGGACGGGGACCCTGTCCAGGGTGTGTTCCTGCCCTGCGCCCTGTGATTTCCAGGAGGCGCCGGACCCACCACAATCCTGAACAGGATGCTTACAGAAAATAAACAGATATAGGGGCTACATATACTATATATATATATATATATATATATATTACTATAACAATTATTACAATTTTGACAATTTTTTATATTTCTGGGTGATATTTACTCAATTGGAAATATTCAAAACAATTGTTTCTACGCATTTTTGTCATTTTATCAGCTCCACTGACCAGGCAGGAGCACTTTGTACTTCTACAATTATGTAGAGCATCTGTTGCTCTGCATACTTGGTTAGTCACCGTTTACCTTGTGAATATCAATACATGACCCTCACAGAACAGGAATTATTTGAAGGTAGATGATTCGCAACACTGCAGTGACTGTGACATGGTGATGGTGGTGTGCTAGTGTGTGTTGCACTGGTATGAGTGGATCAGACAAAGCAGTGCTTCTGGAGTTTTTAAATACCTCAGTGTTGCTGCTGGACTGAGAATAGTCCACTTATCAAACATATCACACTAACACACCATCACAGCGACACTGCAGCTGAGAACGATTCACCACCCAATTCATATCTGGTCTGTTGTTGTCTTTGTAGGTTCTGAACAGCGAGATAACTACATACAGTAGTATTGGTGACTACATACCAATGATCTGCTAGTGTAGGTCCACAAAGTACTATATGAGTGTAGAAACAAGGAGGTTGTTTCAATATTTGGCTGATTGGCGTGTATGTTGCTGTATAACTGTACAGTGTTGATATAGTTGTTCCAGTGAACACCCAAAGAAATCTCACCAAAGGGAAAATATTTGGACTGAGTGACTATCTGGGTTGGGTTCAGACAGACGATATTTCACTACACCCTGTTACTCATGTCCTGAGGGTGGAGTCATGACAAGAACATGGAATAACTTAAAACATACCTCAGTACTAGAGGAGTTTATCGCATGAACACATTCTGAGAAATTTTGATATCTAAAATCCTCCTCTCTGATATCAGAATACCTAAAAGACTCAATACAGAACTTATTTATCTTAATACAGCTTCCTTTTTTTTATTTCACCACATCCTTCCTCTTCTAAACAGTCTGTAAGAATTCAGGCAAAAATAGTGAGCTGTAGTGATTGTTTTCCTATCAGTAATCTATTGCCTTGACATGTTTGACCAGACAATCTAATGCCCACATATGGAAATAACAAGATACCCTTAAATAATACATATTCTTTTACATTTAAAAGTGAATCTGAAATAAAAAATAAAGTCGTTTGTGGACAGCAGTTCATTCAACTGATCAAAAATGAATGATATTAATGAATTATATTATTAATAAATAATTTGACCCATTTTTGTAACAACCTACTTTTGTTAAGGCTTTAGATGTTGGAAATTTGCTGTGAAGGTGTGATGCTATATTTAGCCATGAGAGCGTGAGAGGTCAGGTACTGAAGTTGGATGATTATTTCTAGATCACAAACATCACTCCAACTTATCCCAGATGCATCTCTATCATTCTAGAGAACGCCGTTTCACTGTTCCACAGTCCAACACTGGGAATATTGGACTCTTGGCACTGAGTATGCTGATCCTAGGTTTATGCTAATCTGCACTGCGTCCCGTTTTACTGGTAAAGTGTTAAACGTCACAATGAATACACCTTGAGTTCACTAGGTTCAATAGGTGTCTACAAACACTGCTCTTCTCACTGTCATTTGTAAGGGATGTACCTTTAAATTAAATGTACACCCCTGAATGTCTGGTGTGGTTTAATATCTGGGTTAATATATTTAATTAGGCTTAACGTCGTCTTTAAGCTCAGTAAAGCATTACTTCAGGTTTCAAAACTGCTTTACCGTCCTCTCGGTTGTGAAAACGCTGCTAGAACAGAGACACTCCCATTCCCCACACGAGCGCTACGTATGAAATTATCTACGCTGCAAGCGTTGTTTTTTTCTCCCACCCGTTAAGTGGAATGTCACACCCTTTTGAACCGTGATTGACTGTTTTCAGTGTCATTGTGACCAACTAGCCAATCGTTGCGTGGAATTTCGGGCAGTATTATCCTATCAGAGCTTACGATGGGCGGGATATGTCAGAAAAAGGGTGGGAATTGAAAAACGTTTCACCGCGGAGGGAGAAAAAAGTAGCGCCTGGTTGAAAAAAAAAAGTGAGGGTCGAGTAGAAAATCAGTTGAAAACAGCGTGTAAACGCGGCCAAAATTCACAGGATCGTTCGTGTCTGAGTTTAAAGATGTGTTGGGCGTTTGTACGTTGTGATTTCTGATTTTGGGGAAGTTAAAGAGCTCGGTTTTAACTTTAAATCGCTGTGGTAAACTCGCCCCAAAGGCGGCTGCGGAAGGAAAAGGTAAGTTAATGGACGGACCAGTGCTTTTTTTCCATTCACTCCTTTTTCTCTGGGCCTTTCTTCACTAAAGTTGTATTTCTCGCCTGAAATTGTGTTTTGTGAGTTTTAAACTGAACCTAAACGAATTTAAAGGACATTACTTTTAAAGAAGACTGAGTGATTGAAAAGCTGCTTTTGAATGGTTATTTACGAGGCCATAAAGACCTTAACTCCATTAATGAGCAAGAATAACGAGCACAGAAATCAGGGCAGCAGCGACCCGATTTTACAGATGCAAGGATGATTTTGGACTCCTCTTGGCTCATATCCTGTTGGTGTACTACATGAAATGTAAGGTAACATCTTCTAGAAGGAGCAGTCTACTCTAATTATGGTTGGGAAATGTTCTTGTTGATTATAAGGCTTTGGAAAAGCCTATACTAATATAAAATGTATATAAAAGGGTTTTGAACGGATTATGTTTTTCAGTTAAACTTGGAGTGTGTTTGATTAAAGTTTATTTTCTCTCTCTCACACACACTTGTGTGAAAGTGGGCATTAATAGAACACATTCCTACAAGTTTTAGAGACCTATAATTTCTAAATTAACAAAACCTAGCCTCTGCAACAACAACACTTACAAAAAATTGCGTCTGTGATTGAGGGTGTGATAAAGAATATAGGATTAAGTTCTATGTGGTATAGTTTATACGTCAATATATAATGTGTGAAATAAGCTGTCACCACTAAGACCAAGAGCATTCCCACTTTGAAACTGCGGTGTCTCAAAAACACTGATTCGAACTGCCAGGGAATCTGATGTCATAAACCTAAGGAACCAATCCTGTCAACTTGATGGGCGAGGCTTTTGAGCTGCAGGCGAATGGCAGAGGGGTGCGTGAACACAGAGGTGGGAAGTAATTGCATATTCATAGATCTGTGAATACTGAATTAAGGCAAAGGATTACATTTAAGCCATGTTTAAGGCTTTAGGGGATTCTTATTTATTCTAAATCTGTAATTATATTGAAGATAAATGAGTCTACAGATATAGCATTGTAATTATTAGCAACCTTCATAATTACGCTTTAAAGGTCTCATTTATAGAATGTGTATTTATTTATGTTTCACTCATTTTCATTGTTTTCCAGCTACTCTGTCCCAAACAAATAAAACCTTCTATAGTCTTTTATAGTAATGTAAATGACCTCTGTTCTCATTGGTAGCTCTGTATACTGCATTCAGGACTGAAACATTCTTTGTAACTTCAGAGTGAAAAAGGCATGGCTTGGCTGCTAAAGGCTGATTGGATACAAGTACGCAACATTACAAAAATAATGAATTCATATTTGGTTTTGAAGCTCCACTTAAATATAGGGACTGACAGTGCTGGGGTTTTGTTTTTGATGCAATGAAAACATTAAGCTCTTTTACATGATATAGGCTCTCTGAGTAAACTTAAAACGGTGTCACGGTTTAGAACTCACTATTAATCTTTTTTTATTGGTATATATTTACTTCTCTTTCATGCTCATTTATATGTGAGGATCTACTTTAACATCAGTTCCAGCTTAGTATTACTTTAGCCTTACCATATTTAGTTCCTTCAGTTCCTAGATGCTGTAGTTAGACATGAAACTCAGTGCTGGGTGTGGTTTTAGCTGAATTTTTAATCTTCTATTGAATTTTCACAAGAGTTAACCATGAATTTCAATCAGTTTTAAAAGTTGTTTTTAATTTTGTGGCAGATTGCGTAAACCATGTCGTCAGAAGAGGAGAGATACAAGCTGGTGGTGGTGGGCGGAGGTGGTGTGGGGAAGAGCGCTCTGACCATACAGTTCATTCAGGTAAACTGAGTCATGTTGTATTCTCATATTAATACCCTAATGGTGATCTTTGTAGACCAGAGTCCAGCACAGTTTGATTATTTCCCAGCGCACCTTATTCAACATGGTAGTGAAAGTTATAGCATAACAAAAAACTAAAGACATTCTTTGGTGTTGGACTGGAGTTGTGAGGCTAATGTAGTAATGTAAGCACACTTACCAGATTTAAGGAAGCTCAGCTTGATTGTTCATGTGTTTTCTGAAACTGTACAAGGTACTGTACCTTAAGCATGTCTCTGTTAATTGACTACATTTGGAGAAGCTAGATTATTATAAATCTTCAGACTGCAGAAATTTTCCAGTGACAAATGGAATGTAGGTGTGTGATTTCTAGGACTAAATTTACCAGAGTTGTTAAGCAGATTTAGACTGACTTGTTTAAGTGGTTTCTGCTATTTACATATGGGAAACTAAAGGTTGGCGGTATGGTAGAAGTATAATGTCACAATAAGTCCAGACATTTTCACGGTACATGGATGGATGAGTCATGCCTCTTTTAAAATATGAATATGATCATTATTTAAGGCTGGCACATGCTGTGATAAACATGGCTTGTTATACCCTCTTTAAACTGAATTGTGCATTTGGTCAGTGTTTCTTTTACATACAGATTATATCTTCAACTGATCCAAAATCTGTATGATCCAGTTTAATTTGTCATAACTTATTACAATAATGATAAATATCTAACTAAACCCTCACCTCTGATTACATTTCGATTAAGGGGAACTATTACTTTTGTTTTAACATGGTGTGTTAAAGCCGAAGAATCTCTAAACTATGTGAGCCCTCCAGGCAATTTAACGGCTAGGAAACGGCTGTCCAACATGAAATAACATGGCTATATAGAACTATAGTTTCTGTTTCATGTCTAACGCCAAATGATGATGTTTCCCAATCATCTTTTGTAAACTCTTAACAGTTAGCGGTTATCAGCTTTTGGTTTCTGAGAGTGTGTTAACACCCAGGTGAAGTCTCAACATGTTCTCTCATGTTGAGGCCCCAGATCCTCTTTGTCTGCAGGGCACATTCTGAAAGCAGTAATATCTGACTCCTCTTCTTTTTTTTCTTTTTTTTTTTTCTCTGTCACAGTCCTACTTTGTGTCTGACTACGACCCCACCATCGAGGATTCTTACACAAAAATATGCAACGTGGATGGAAAAGAGACGCGATTAGACAGTAAGTTGTTGTTCCAGTGTGCTTTTGTGTGAGAGTAACTGAGACAGACCATGGGCAGAAAGCACTCAGACAGCAAATTTTTTGAATTAGAGTTGCATCATTGTGAATCATGATTAGCTCTAATAGCTCCTGCCTGGGTTTTGTTTTGACTTGCTGCATCAGTTTGTCAGCACCTTTCAAAAGCTTTTAAAGCCGAGAGACCACAGCCAGTGAGCCTTACAGCCCTGTGACTCCGTAGGTGTAGATGTGGGTGTAGGTGAAGGTGTGGATAAATGTAGCTTCCAGATAGCCCCTGAAGTGTTGTTCATTTGTTGTTTGTGTCTCATCCTGCCTTTACAAAACTATTACTGCACTACTGTGATGTTACCATCATGTGGTTTCATGTAGGAATGAGTCAGAAATGTTTAATATCGGGAAAGTCAAAGTCATCCAGCCGAAGCTCATTTTGCACTTTTTTCCAAATCATTTTAACAGAAATAAAGGCTTATCATGTTAGTTATCCGATAACTTGCTTTTTTAGTAAATCACTATTTTCAAGCTGAAAAGATGAGATGAAATATGATGTAATTTACATAGAAATGTTAACAAATGCTTATCACTTCTTTGTTAATCTAAAATCTAAGATGACTGTAATCTAACAAAATACTTGTGTAAATGTCGTCATTGCCCTGATCCTTCAATTGGCATGTATTTGGAAGAGTACTCTGCATTTTATGAATTTTTCCCATATTTCTTGAATAACTTCAATATCACACTTGTCTGATGTGCGTGTTTGTGTGTGTTGTCATTAGTTTTGGATACAGCTGGTCAAGAAGAATTCGGAGCAATGAGGGAACAGTACATGCGTTCAGGAGAGGGCTTTCTGTTAGTGTTTGCCATCAATGACAGTGGAAGGTAAGAGTGTGTGTGTGTTTGAGGGAGTGGGGTACTCAGGAAAAAATGGGATTTGAAATTGAAAATTTGAACCCTTTAATTTATTTTTTCCTAAATTTTTTATTTAAAAACATGGTTTTGTGAGTTTAAGGGAGTGAGGACTTTATTCAACTATAATAGATATTGTGCCCTCCTTTGATGTTTTATAATACAATTATATATATATATAATGCATACATACCCAGACACAAACAAATTAGACATATGTGGTATATTACACACATCCTCCCTGGGCAAAGAAATCATGCATCTCCAAAATAGTAATTTTACTGGAAAAGTAAAAAAACTTCAACTTTAAATGGAAGTCGGTGTAAATGTTATTTTAAAGTTATTCTGAAGAATTTCTGTTGCTGTTGTGTTACAATCATGTAGTAAACTAAAACATTTTTTGGGAGAGTGATGATATGTAATTACACAATATGTATTTTTTTGACAATTTGAAAATGCCAGCTCCCCTTTACACTGTGTCAAAATGTAACCATGAACAGACCAGTAAGAATTCTTAATGTCTTTAAAATGATGTTTTATAACTTAACCTTTTAATTGGAAATTTAGTGTGTTTTTATAATTCTAGTATATTGGGTTATGTTTTTGTATAGTCACGGTTTGGTTCTGACACAGATGATCTGTATAAGACATTGAGACATTGGAGAGAGAGAGAGAGAGAGAGAAGCCTCGTACACCTAGACATTTTAATATACAAAAACAAAAGAAAAACAGGCTGTAAAAACTGTCCCTGGTTGCGTGTTTGGAAGGGAACAGAGAGTCCCTAGCCCTTTGTGTTTGAATGAGTGAAAGGGAACAGAGACTGTGTAGGTGCAAAAGTTTTGTTTTCTCTCTGATGAAAAATAAAGAATGTGTGTGTGAGAGAGAGAGAGTGTATGCATATATGTATGTGAGAGAGCTGTGATGTGTGATTGTGGTCAGGTTCTGAGAATATATCTCAACTAAATGTTGTTTGTGTTAAGTGGGTTAGTTTTATTCTGCTGCATGGGAATCTCCAGCAAACAAACAGAGATCCATGTTGAATGGCATGGATGGTAGTTGCTGTGTTACAATGGGCATTCTGCATAATTTACAGTATTAAGTGTGAGATCAGCTCAGCAAACCTGGAGCGTACGTTCTAGGCTTGGTCTGAGTGTTCCCAGAATACACTAGAAAGGTGTACATTTAGTTGCGTGCTTGGTTAGCTGATTTGAGGGACCAGAGGAAATATATAGGTTAAGAGCTGATTTTATGAGTTAACTGGAAATTAAAATGTGAATGTATATTTCTGAGCAAGTGTTCTTCAGTGGTAAATGGAAAAAGGATGCATTTTTGATGAGAAAAAGGCAGTGATCACAGGGCAACACACACACACACACACACACACCTATGGATAGTTTCACACACACACACCACTTAGCTCATTGGTTCATCTTTTGGATCTCTTGTTATTCATCCAACAAAAACCTGACTGAATTCCTTTGTTTGTTCTTTGAGAGATGATTACTGAATAATTTGTGAATAACAGCTCCTTCAGAAATGTCCTCAAGTGTCATGTGATGTTTTTGCTCATTATTATTGTTGGGTTGGGGTTCTGTACCTTTTGGGTGGTTGCTGGAAGCTTGGACAAGTTTTAAATATTATTGAGAAACCTCCTTTGGTCTTTTGTAATTGGTCCTGAAGTGCTAATGTGTTCTAAATGCTTCTTTTAGTTACAATGAAATTCAGAAGTTTCACACCCAGATTCTGAGGGTAAAGGATCGAGATGACTTCCCCATGGTCCTCGTTGGCAACAAATCAGATCTGGAACAACAGAGAGTGGTAAATATCTTATAAATCAGGCACCAGGTTATTAGAGACATTGGAGAAATCCATGAAAATGTGTTTCATTAGTATCATGTTATATGTTGCTTGTTTAATTTAAAAGGAACTCTGCCCCTTTTCCACAAGAGAACACGGTTCTGGATTTTAATAAAAGATATGTGATATGCTTTGGTCAAAGTACCACAAGGATCAAACAACACAGCAGCACTCTCCCCCTCTTTATTCCACCACGTACAGGACAGCCTTTTTCATTGTCTGCTCTTTTAATTCATAATAGAGCGGACAGCAGTGAGGAGCAAGGAGGAAGCTCTGGATTTTAGCTGTTTTCACTCAGTTATCTTTCTTGTTGCATCTGTTTTGCAGCACATTGGATTAAAGCAAAAATTAATTTGTGTTTTTATCAAAGATTTACTGCTGGTTCCACATTAATGGTTTCTTGCTAATTAAGGCAACACGGTTTTTAGAGTGCGAGGAAGAGAGTGGCATAAAGCACACAAGTGTGTGTGTGTGTGTGTAGACAGTCATCTGTGTTCATGTACTGAGCGTTGCTGATATTTTAAATTAGTTTTCACCATGGAGAAGTTTTATCCCAGAAATTGTTCTCTGCAGGAACTGTGGAAAAACTTCCACACGGCAGACATATGTATTTACAGGCTTCAGTGCATATGCGCAAGCGCAAAATAGGCAGCAAGTTATTGGTGTAATATCAGTGAAAATTCTGATATCAGACTGATGAAAAATAATTTTAAAAATCCACATATCGGCTAATAATGTATCTGCCTCCCGATATATTGTGCATCACTAGTAAAACACCACATATACACGTCTTATCTGTAAAACACATAAATACAATGATATCTGCAGACCGTGACAAGCAATCAGATAGTTGCTCTGTTGATGCATATATTTAGACATTGGGGAAGTATATTCAAAGCCAGTGTGATGGTGTGTGCATTGCTGTTCTCTTTTGATTAAGCAGTGTTATAGAAGGAGGAACGAAGAAAGTCTAGTACTTGTTCTTTCTGCCAATTGGTACTAAAAAAATGCCTCCCAGAAGTTGGTTTTCCCCATTTAGGACATGAGTGGTGTCCAGGGTGGTTATATTGGCCAACCTGATGGTCTGAGTGTAATAGACCTAAATGGCTGCACCAGAGTAACCCACCACTTTATTTCAGTTTGTGTGGGTAAATGGGCTCAAGAAACTTAACTTAAAGTACACAGGCTCTGAACGAGTGATTTCTTAAGTAATGTGTCCCCTTTTTAAAAATAGAGTTTAATATGTGTTTATCATTTAGCTGAGTCTTCAGTAAAGTGGTGAGGATTTAGTTTCTAAAGCTGGTCTATTGTATCTAGATCTCCAAAGAAGAGGCCATGGCGTTTGCCAGAGAGAACCGGATCCATTATATGGAGTCATCAGCTAAGAACCGCCACAATGTGGATGAAGCTTTCCTCGAGGTGGTGCGGGCAATAAGGTAAAACTCATTACGGAAATACAATTACTGATTTACAATAACACCCCCGGAAGTGCTGGGGAGGATGTAATTGGGTAATTTTCTTTGTATCTCTGCCTCCACCCACCTCTCCCTCCCTCCCTCTTCTGATATACAGAAAGTTTCAGGAGACAGAAAGTCCTCCTGTGCTGGCAAATCACTCGAGGAAGCAGAATAATGGCGGCTGTCCTTGCACCATCCTCTGACTGCTGTCCATATTGTCGCCATGGAGACTGAAGCCCGCCTCCTCCTGTCTGGTGCCTTATATGTCTGCAGTGTGTATGTATGTGTGTGTGTGTGTGTGTGTGTGAGATTCAGTGTCCAGAACTGCTTATGGTGGCATTATATGTGCCCAGTGTAAGTGAACAAAAGTGTGTGTTTGTGTGTGTGTATGTGAATGCTCTTAGTCATAGAAGCGGCTACATATGTGGTTTATATGAGAAGTGAATCTGTTTGAGGGAGCAACATGGTTTAATTTTACAGTTTTCCTTTCTCATCTGCACTTTTTAAATTCAGCTACATTTCATAATATTTCTCTGTTGTTTTTTTTTTTTTTTTTGTTTTTTTTTTTTTTTAGTGATGATTTGGTAATTTCAAACTGTTTCATCCACAGCAGAGGAAAATGGAGGGACATATTCGGCATTCATAGTAAATGCTGAAAGCGTACCCACACTATGTACACAGTCTCTGGCTCTACTTTGACAAAGCTGGGCTCATAAAGCTGCTTTATTTTGTGGATGTTTTAGTAAATCACATTATAGGTGAAAGATTTACCAGTTATATCTGTCTTATCTTAAGCTGAATTGTGCAGATCTTCACAAAACCAGCCCAGGCTCATGGGAACAAGCTAAACCTATTTAAATTCTGATTATGTGAAGCTGAACCTGGTCTGTGCATTCAGCTGCACTCCAGGCGTGTACTTTACCTGCTTTAAAGTATCCATTTAAGTTTAAAGACATCCCTACTAATTAGTACATTAAAAGTGTCTTCGTTGTGGTCACAGGTGTTCATTTGTAAAAACCTAGCTTGTGTAATATTCACAGAAATAGTTACACGGCCAAGCTTGTGCTTACATTGTGTTCTACGGAGTGATGGAGCACCATTCAGTATGTTTGGGATGAGTTCTAGTGGTGGTTGTTATCCAAAACTAATCATCTAACATCAGTACATCGCTGAAGGCAATTCAATCCAAACCTTACACCAATGTTTAGTGTAAAGCCTTCCCTGGAAGAGTGGGTTAATACTCCCTTTTAGTGCGCTTTGTTTCAGAACAAATGTAGACTGAGCAGGTGTCCACTAACTTTTTTTGACAGTGTGTAGATATAGTCTGTTTTTATAGAAGACTGTATTCCATATTGTGTCCAGGAACCACATATACATGTCTATTAAAAATTGAACACAGTTTGAGACCATTTGCATGCATGTAAACAGTGTTAATTGGGTCGTTTTTAAGATTTCATCATCGGTGAGGTACATTACCAGAGGCAAATTAAAGAAGAAAATTTCAGACGCCAACTGTGCCTTGGCAGATCTATTTTGGGTTAAAGGAAGAAGTGTGTAAACGTGGGCGTGTCTGCACAAGGGAAGCCAATATCATGAACTTAAGCTCCAGATCTGGTGTAGTGGGGATCTGTCACTTGATTAGCGTCTGTCACTGCATGGATTTTTAAGAGTCGTTAAACAATGTTTGCATAGTGTCTTTTTTTTACTAAAATATTGGTCTTTGTGTAAATATCACAGAAGGCTTCAATATGCAAAGGATTGGTCCTCTAACCAATCGCAGTGTTTTTTTTTCTGTGTACCATGAATATCCTGACCATTCACAACTCCAGATGCAGCTATGTTCAACTAAATTCAACCAAAACTGAGACACCCCCCCCCCCCCCCCAATGTCCTATTACAGATTCTGAAGTGTAGTTTAAAATACCATAACAAACTGCGTCACGATTTTGTTAGTATTTAAATCAGGCCTTTATTTAATGAGGGACTTTCACATTTTAGGAGTATACACATTATGTATGAATGATTATAAATGTGTGTGCAGTAGTTGTCAGAACTTGTCTGCATTTTAGTCCAATTTATTTATTTATATAAACATACATAATGTACACATTTTAGATCGAAAGAATTACTCTAAAATTGCTTGGAAAATGTCAGTGTTTTTGATGTACATTAAAATTAATTTAGTTTTCCCACTACATTTGTCATTTTGGAGATGCATGGATTTGGCCTGACAGTGGTAATCTGTTATAGCAACGCTACCTTTACTGAGCCTCATTTGGGCCAAGCAGCAGATTCTGTAGGTTCTGTAACATTCTCCAGACGTATAAATGTGGATATAACTTTGACTTTGATCACACTGAAGTCTGGGTCTGTGGTTATGTTTTGTTTTTGTTTTTTTAAAGAGAGGAATAAGATGAAACTGTAGTCTTGGGCTAATGGCTGCATTGACAGTATATATTTTTATGATGTTGGTATTCAAATAAACCAAAGAACATACTGTGTACGTTTGCACACCTTGGTCATAAAAAGCAGTTTAAGTAAAAGTAGTTTGACACTAAAATAGATTTGTGCGTTTTTGTACTGTAACCGGGGTTGGGTGTTTAATGTTTGTGTGTCTGTGTATATTGGAGCGAGCATTTCTGTGTGAAGGTACTATTTTGTGCGTTTGCAAATTGTGTGTAAAAGCTTGTGCAAGTTTTTATTTGATACGCTTCCATTTGATTTACTTGATGAGTACGCAGTGATTTGTATGCAACAGCCAAATGCAATGCATTTCACATTCAGTGCAAAACAGACAACAGTCGATCTTTCACACACAAGAGGGCGCAATAACCTCAGGATTGAGGCAACACTCGAGACTACGCAGCTGTTTTCAATCTGAAAAGCAGCTTCTGTAGTAGATGCATATTTTAATGTGATTCAGGATTGTAAGAATAGAATTAATAATCCATACATATGTCCTATCATTTCATTTATTTCAAATCAAACTCTTTGTATCAGTGGCTCTGAATAGACTCCAATCTTACCATGCTGCACTATTTAGGCTTCTATTATCAAATGTTGACATTTTTATATTGATTTTGATCTTAAACATTTTGTACACAATTAAAGAGAACTTACACAAGCCTGATGAACGTGTCTTCTTCCTTAATGATTTTGCAGTGCCACTATAATTGAACTTTCTCTGAAAGTCTGCACTTATTAAAAGGACATAAACATTGGATCCCACCAATCCACACATTGAAAAGAAACAACTAAGTAATGAACGTTTTATTTAAAATTATTTAAAATTTAACAGTTTTTCTGGGGGCTGCTCAAGCCCTGATTTTGTGCTGCATCTAATGGAAAGACTTCAGGATTGTCTTGCCCCCTCATCCGAGTCTCCCCAATTACAGCGTTGGACCCGTGTTCATGTGAGAGCACAAAGACAAGGTTAAACAGAGTGTGGCTGAAAACAACAAATGCCCCTTACAGCTGGGCTCCCACACTGAACTGAACTGTTCATTCTCATTTAAAGAAACCAGGCTGTTTAGGCAAGGTGCTGTGTAATTTGATCCTTGAGTTATTTTGAATAAAGCATATTACAGACATTTCACTGAGACCCCAGCACTGTGTTCACCAGTGGATGAAAGGGTGTCAGGTGTCCACTTAAGAAGTAATACGGTATCGGCTTAGAGAACTGCCATTGTGAATGACTAACTCTGGTTCCTTTTACTTTACCATATATTCCTATTGGTTAACAATTCTGGCTTTAGCCAATCCATGGAGAGCAACTCCAGGAGCATCCAATTACAAATCCATATTACACCAGGAGCTCATTTTAGCCTAGTGACAAGAGAAATATGGTAGATTAAATTAAGCCTAAAAAACTGATAAACACTGGTCTCTAAACTGTACGCCCAAAATGTTTGTGAATACATCTCCAATAACCTAATAATCTATTTCTTTTAACGTGCACCCACTGCAAACACTGCATTGTGTCTGTGCAGCTGTATATTCCTTGCAGTAAAACATGGCATGAATTATTTGTCACCGGAATGTGTCTTTTGCATTTAACCCATCTGTGGAAGTGAAGACAAACACACACTAGTACACTAGGGGCTGTGAACACACACCCAGATTGGCGGGCAGCCATCCCCAGCACCCGGGGAGCAGTTGTGGGTTAGGTGCCTTGCTCAAGGGCCTCTCAGCCGTGGATTGAGGGAGGAGGACAGTGCTGTTCTTTCACTCCCACCACCCCAGTATTCCCAGAGTTTCTTTTCAGGTTCCTAAGCACTAAATATATCTGTTAGCGACAAAGGCTTTTCAACTGTAAATCACCATTTAGTGCTGTGTCCCAGAAATGAACTCTGGACAAGTTTTCTAGTGGTAAACTCATCACTGCATCAGTTTAATAATTGCACACTTTTAAAAAGTGTTTTTCCAAAATTATCTAGTCCACAGTGTCCTGTGTCACTGATGAAGGACGAGACAAAGACCAACACACACTGTGCGGCTACAGATGAGCTACTGCCTCTGACTTTACATCTACAAGGTGGACCAATGAGGTAGCAGTGTCTCACAGAGTGGACAGCAAGTGTTTAAAACTCCAGCAGCACTGCTGTGTCTGATCCACTCATACCAGCACAACAAACACTAACACACTACCACCACATCAGTGTCATTGCAGCACTAAGAATGATCCACCACCCACATCATACCTGCTCTGTGGGAGTCCTGACCTTTGAAGAACAAGGTGAAAGGGGATAAGAAAGTATTAAAAGCAACAAGTGGACTACAGTCTGGAATTGTAAAACTACAACGTGCTCTTGTATGGACAGTGGAGCTGAGAGAATGGACAGTGAATTTAGAAACAAGGAAGTGGTGCATGTGTGTGGGTGCTGGTTTGCGTGTGTGGCTGTTGGTGTGTGTGTGGGTGTGTGTCTGTGTATGTACATATATAGAAATGAGAACACTCAAGCTTCTGAATACTTTAAAAGTTTTTGCATGTTTAAAAGGTTCCTCTTTAGGAACGGAATTATGTCAAACAGTTATTGACGGGATCTTTATATAATCATTCATTCTATTTCTGTAACCACTTCATCCTGCTCAAGATCACTATAAATATAAATAATATTCCAAAGTTTTTCTTTGTTACCTCTTTTTTATTACTTTACTGTCCCTTTGCTGCTGTAATACTGCATTTCCCCACTGTGGGACTAAAAAAAGATTATCTTATCTTATCTGCAGAGTTACAGTACTCCTTTTGTGGCCAACAACTAAATGAAGTAGTTTGTAAACATGAAGGATAGAATGTGAGAACAAACTTTAATTTTTAAAAGTGGCCAATGCCACTTACATTCATAACTAAAACTAGCATTCCAAATTGTTTCAGATAGCAAAATTAGTCTGGTCCTCATCCCTTATTTCACATAAACTGATGCTCCAACTGGCCACATGTCAGCGACAAGCTAAAGACACATATGGGCCATATTAGCACTTCCATTTTTGGGCCACTTTGGCTCACAGCCATATCTTAACAGGAAATGGGCCAGATCTGCATTCTTTTTGGGTATGATGTTAAGTGGTTGCCAAGTGGGTAGCTTTGGTATCCCAGGTGGTTGCTAATAACAACACATTTATTCAATCTGGCTTTTAGTCTCTCTTTTTAACATCTTAGTATTTTACACTTATTCTTTCTCATAGTGGGGCGGCACGGTGTCACAGCAGGTAGTGTTGCAGTCACACAGCCCCAGGGGCCTGGAGGTTGTGGGTTCGATTTCTGCTCCAGGTGACTGTCTGTGAGGAGTTGGTGGGTTTCCTCTGGGTGCTCCGATTTCCTCCCACAGTCCAAAAACACACATTGCAGGTGGATTGGCGACTCAAAAGTGAATAAAGTTACGTTAACACTAAGCACACCATTGTTTTTCTTGTGAAATTCCCAATAAGTTTGACGTGTCACATGACCCTCTTCCCATTGAAAAAACAAAAGTTGGATCCAACTTAAAAATGGTCGCCATGGTCACCACTCATCTTGAAAAGATTCCCCCCTCCCATATACTAATGTGCCACAAACAGGAAGTTAATATCACCAGTCAATCCCATTTTATTAAGGTGTATCCATATAAATGGCCCACCCTGTATATATATATATATATATATATATATATATATATATATATATAAAGCCGCGACACTGAAATGTATGTATATGTTACGCTCAACCCCCAACTGTTGATTGTCAAAGAGCTTATGTAACTGTCAACAACAGAAACTACAGTTCAGTTAATGTAAAAGGGAAAGAAAACCACCACAGGGCAGCTACAGCCCGAGTGTATCCCTCTCCTCTCCTGTCGTACTCTGACAGATAAAACAGGTTTGGGAGTTGAGGGAAACCTGGGAAATACTCCCCACCACACCCACCTTGAGTGAGGTATGTGGTCAAACAGGTAAAGTCCGCCTTTGACGGAAGAAGAGCTGGGAGGACCTTGTCAGTTGTTGTCTGCGAGGCTACAGGTGAACAGGGCGTTTATCTGCTTTCTCTCCATTATGATTCCAAATATGTGAGGTCCTGGTGTGACTTAGTTTGTCCTGACACCGCAGAGAAAGGAAGACCCCGTGCACGATATAATAAATCTCATTCTATTTTCCCTGGACTTTAGAGGAATCTTAGCTCCTAGGTAAGAGATTTCAACCATTTCCATTTCCTCATACACTCCCAGAGTCTCAGTATGCGCTTCTTAGCCACTCTGTAATACATATTTTCATCAATATTTATTATGATTTTATGACTGTATTTTGTGACTGTGCAGTTCACTCTCCGTTTCTGTTTTACATGTGCATTTCTCCAAGCCTCTTTATGACAATAATTAAACTGAATTGAACAGAAGAATTACATAACACATCTACAGCAGTTCGTATTTGATCTACAACCAAAACAGGGTGCAGTTTATTTACAAGACCGACAGGGGGCGACATTGCAGCGCAGTTCTCCCTCCTTAAGGCGCAATTAAAGGGGAATTCATGTAACTTTCAAACTCTGCACTAATACATGAAGAATGTTTGAATCAAGTCCTGTAAGGTGGTTCAATGTGAATTTGTCAGCTCTAGAAGAACTTACAGAAACTTTCAGGATCAGTCTGGTTTACAGTGCTGGTTATAGTAACCAGACACTGAAAGGTCTCTAATTCTCGTACAAAATGGATATAATACACTAGCTACCTAATGGTTATTGAGGTATTAGTGAGGGGGATGTAAGGTATGATAGGCCCTCGCCTCTTATTCAAATATTCAAATTAATTTTCAGTTTCTCTTCTTTGGGGAGATACAAACAGGGCAAAATATTTTCCAGAGAAAATTCCAGAAAATCTGGTCACTGTTTCACTATGTCATTACTTCGTATAAAAACTCAGAAGACATTGGTATGTTCATTGGTTGTTAGAGAGAGGGAATTAAATCTCCAGGCCTGTATTTGAGTTATAGACATTGTGAGCCCTGGTTTCTGTCACCATCACTGTAAATAGATTCAAGTTGATACGTTTCTCTGCACACTAGACCACTCTGTAAAACCTTTATTTACATCTCAACCACTGAATTATGACACTTTTTCCACAAGTGTCACTCTCCCTTAGGCTTCAGATTTTAGAGCATGTTCGTGAAACAGAGCTCTGTCCAGGTTCACTCTGATTAATCCGAAGGTGATATTAATGACATTTTAGTGCATTTGTTTTAAGCATTTTTCTCTAATATTTAATATTTATTCCCTCTTATAAAGTAGGTAATAACTATACAGTACGGTTCAATCCAGTAGGCAATATGAAAATAATAAAAGGGAAGCCTTTTATTGGGACAGGGTTTATTGGTTAAAAATAATACTGTGTAATAAACAAACCGTTCATTGAGATTTGTTGAAGATAAACTGTTCCCAAAGGTCTCCTGGAGATACCCTAGCTATTACAGTCACCATCCAACTCTATTATTAACTATAATTATTAACTATAATTATTAACTCCTTTATTAACAACAAATGTCCAGCAGTCAGATAATTGGACACAGACCGGCCTTCAGCAGAGCAAGAACGGCAAAGGACAGGACATGGCAAAGGTTTTCAAATGTAATGATGTGTCTCTACAAACAAAGAGCAGAAGTGTCCAGGCTAGAGTATTTAATTTGTTTTTATAAGGATGTGAAATCTGGGCAATACGAAACAGGAACAGGACGACTATCGATGCCTTTGAACTTTGGTGTTGGAGTAGACTTTTGAGAGGACCTTGGACTGTAAGAAGACAAACAAATAGATACAATCATGCCTCACCTTTCACTAGAATACTAGGCCGAACCAAACTGAAGCTAGGATAATTTGGACACATTGTGAGAACCAATTAATTGGAGAAGGTAGTTGTGCTTGAAAGATTTGAAGGTCGAAGAGTAAGAGGATGAACAGCAATAAGATGAATTGAATACGACAAAAACTAACTAAAGAAATAAATAAACAAACAAATAAATAATTAAATATAGAATGAGTAGGAAGCCTGAAAAAGCAAACAGAAGAATATGAAAAATTAGTAATAATAATAATAATAATAATAATATTCCAACTAACTTTATCTGGTTGTTTTTTTTTTTTAATTTAATCAGACTTTTTGGCAGAAGGAAATGAACAGATCCTGTAACAAGCGGAGTGCAGTGACATCAGGAATTGTTTTTCCAAGACATGTTAATCACATATACACACACACGCATATATATATATATATGCAGTATATTAAGTATGTTGAACCATGCTGAATTATTATTTCCACAAATATTCATGCTATGATTTGAACAGGCAAAATGCTGGGAATTGCAGAAATATGCTTTTACACACTGTCCCTGTTTCCTCTGGCCTGGGCGAGGTGTATCAACAATGATGACAATGGTGAATAAACTTTATATCATTAATATACTTAAATACATACTTCCCTATATTCAGTAATGCAAAGTGACAGACCGGTGGTCCCAGTGCATTGGGAATATTCAGCTGCTGCCTGTATATGTATCTGAATTTGGAGTGAGTCATGTCTTGGATTTGTTTTCTCTTGCCTCGTGCTCCAGTTTTCATCTATGATAAAGACGCTGACTTGTTCCTGTCTCGTTCGCTGCTGTATAACAAGTGGGACTTTGAGCTGATAACTCCGGGCAACCTGGAGAGAGAGTGCAGAGAGGAGACTTGTTCATATGAAGAGGCCAGAGAGGTGTTCAAGGACGACAAAAAGACAGTAAGCGAAGAAGAGCATCGAGCAGGACAGACCTGTCCTCACATGTTTACATGAGGATGTGGTTGTAAAGACGTGTCTTTGTTTGTCATTCTGTAGGTGTTCTTGTAATGGGTACACTTTAAAAGAAATTTAAATGAAATTAAACACTGAGTAGTGTCAGATCCTCTGTGAATGAAATGAATGGGCCTCAAGGTGTGATGTAGAAGTTGAAATTCTTAAATCATATTGTATTTTATTTTTTCTACAGCAAGAATTTTGGAAGACATATACGCAAAGTGACAGTGAGTTTCATTGCATTTCCTTTCAACCCCTAGAACATTATTCCTTAAAAAATGCTAAATGGGTATTTACTAAAGTTTGTGGGTAATCTTCATAATTAGTGAATTCAGCTTCTCTGGACACTCTGGTGCTTGCATAATCTTCATAATAAGTTGTGAAATGGGATGCTATAGAGCTGATACACATGAGTGTAAGTTCACCATGCTTATTGCCAAGCGAGTGTGAGGGGTGTAAATCCCCCCAGCATCGATGATCACTGATGATTTGGCCACAAAGATTTCAAACTCTCTATTAGTATTCTTCATTTCAGTCTAGCAGGTGTCCACAAATTTTTGACATGATACTATGTCTTGGGTACTGAGACTTTAGTACATTCTGTACTAAAACTGTCTTACAATCTGGGTTTAGCTTATCGTGATTAGTCATGATTGGTTGATTTCTAGACATAGTCCTGCAGTTGCAAGGTGTAAATGCAACAAACCAGTGCTATGAGATAAAAATGCCCTCGTTTGTACAGAGAGGTATTTTTATTTCTCAGAGAGCAATGAGCCTTTTCTTATGGCACTGTTATTATCTTGGATTTTCCCTGCTCCTGACACATCTGACTCATCTCATTAGGATTTACTCTTCAAGATATAGGTGTGTTAAAACAGGAAGATCCTCAAATACCAGATGCGTGAACTCAGGACCGTAAACTGTAGAACACTACCCTGGACTGTGACAATGACTCAACTCCATCAGAATGCCACAGTCCTGTTTGGTGTAGGGTGTGAATTAAGCAGCTGGAATTTATACGCCACACTTGTTTGAGTGTATTTTGAAAAGTGCTAATCAGATATATCAGCACAAAGCAATTCTTTGTTATTGGGAGATCACCTGTTTGACTCTTGGTGATCTGTCAGATTTCCAACACTATGAATTTAAACCTCGCTCTATGGAAATGTTGCCTGCCCTCAGTATATAGACACATTGCTACGCATGGAACATTTATAGTGTCCATTTGTGGTCAAACTACATATATGGAGTTTTAATCACACTACACATACACAAATCTAATGTTAGGAGTCTGGCCCAGGAACTCTTATTGGGAGGATACTGGTGTTGCTTGGCTTGGAAATCAAACCCCAGTCATGTGAAAAGAAGTGATATTACCCACTACACTGTACTAACAGCATCTCTACAGGTTATTAGGTTTGAAGTGGATTATGGAACTGGTGATGATGAGGATTTATTTTCTTGCTTAGATCATAAACAACTGGATGTGTCTCTTCTGGTGGCGTGTGTCGTGGCGGCTGTGTTCCTAGTTGGGATAGCCATTGTGCTGGGCTGCTACGTTTACAAGAACAAGGGTAAAGCCACAAGGCAGCGGGCCAGGTGAGTGTGTATGTGTGTGAGTGTGGAAAATAGGGAACATCTTTCTGAGTACGTCTCATTACACAGACATATCTTTCTATATGGTTACATATGCAGTGAAATGAATTAAGTGCAGTGTAGTAGTACCGTGTTGATCTGTCAGTGCAGAATGCCTCATTCATACCGTCCTAATTTATACATATGAGTGTTTACATATACGTATAACATGTAAATATATAATATAGTATAAGACAGAATGATAAAGCACAGATTGTTCCATATAGAAGCTTAATTCATGGTTGTTGAAATAAGAATTCATATCTCCAAAATGTACAGGAGATGGAAACAAGAAAATGAGTGTGTGTGTGTGTGTGTGTGTGTGTGTGAGAGAGAGAGAGAGAGAGAGAGAGAGAGAGAGAGAGAGAGAGTGAAATGGTGTGAGTATGAGAGTGTATGTTTTGGAGAGAGAATGAGCGAGAGAGAGATCATCAGTCATTGTCCCTACTCCCCATTTCCTGTGTATGTGTCTCATTTTGTCTCTTTGTGTCACCTCGTCTCCTGCTGTTACTCTTCCCCACAGTGCCCCAGTGCAGCTGGCCGCAGACTCTCGCTCAGGGCCAGAGCTGGTGCCTTTGTCTGGCATCGAAGCTCCAGGTTTACCATCCTACAACGAAGCCCTGGACCATGGGGGACAGTACGATGCTCCTCCACCTCCATATGCCGGGTAACACCCCCATCACTTTATACATGGTCACCATAGTGCACAACAAAATAGCCGCTCTACAGGATCACAAATCAGTGGTTTTCTCCAGTGTTCTTTTCACGTCGCAGAATAATCACTACACTGACACCTAGTGGTCTGGATGTGTCAGATATTCAGTAATAAAATCTATTTTAAACGTGGCAGCCCCCATGAGGGAGGCCCAGTCTATGGAGCATAAACTGGTTTGTTCAGGGAATACAAAGCAGTTTGGTTCTTCTCCTTTAATTTAGAAATATAAAAAATCATAAACCATAAATATTGTTTGCTCTTTTTTTGGTGATCAAAATATCTGTGATTGCTCATATAATATGTAATGCAGTTTAATGTAAATACCTTTTATTCTAAGTAGTTTTGAAACATTTTGTTTGTCAGTTCATCATGAAATTTTAACCCAACATAAAGAGCAGCTGGTAGTAAAAAATGAACAAAACCTGTAAATAGAAGGTTTTGTCTTGACATCACTGATTATGCATCATTATAATAATAATAATAATAATAATAATAATACCACATTACATTTATAGAGCCTTTCAAAGGACCCAAGAGTGCTTTACAGGGTCAGGGGAAAAAATACTTTCAGAATTGGAATTCAGAGAAGAGATTTTTGCTGTGCTTTTGAAGATGGAAATAGAGGTAGAAGAGTGAATAGATGAAGGGAGAGAGTTCCAGAGGGTGGGGGCAGCTATACTAAAAGACCTGCCACCCATAAAGCAGATCCTGAACCTAGGAACAGCTAGAAAACCAGAATCAGAGGACCTTAATTTGTGAGATGTAACATGAGGATGTAATAAAGCAGAGGTAATAATTAAACAGACTCAGTTATACCTGAACAATGCAAGAGAAAACACATTTTCAGTTCCTAACACTTTTCAATAATCTATACTAGAGATACCAAAATATGAATTTTGAGGTCCACTTATCAGATTTACACAAAGCTGAAGGTTCAGGTCAAACGAGTGAGAAAAATGAACATACATTTTTACTCCATTTATCCTTAAAACAAGGAAGTATCACAGTCCACTTTTCTTATCTTTGTGTAAGGTGAGGTGGTTATTTTACTTTTGGACACATGATGTTAGCCTGAGTTTGTTGATGGGTTGGGCGTCTCTTGAAGAGCCCATTGCAACAAACCATAACCTCCACATGATGCTTTTGTTCGCGATCTCTGTGATTGGACCAGATCGTATGAAACTAAAGGAGAATGAGTAGAATTAATAATTGAAAAGAGAGATTTTTTCCATCTGTTGAGTTTGAAGCATTGTGTATAAAGGCAGTGAATTATGATATAAAGTTTTTTTTCTCTGTTGTCTTTCTCAGAACTGAAGCATCTGCTCCTCCAGCACAACCGGAAGAGGAGTGAGATACTGGGAACTACAGATAAATTTCTACTAAAAGGAGCTATCAGGGCGCTGGGATGAGTGGGTTTTGTATGTTGATCGGCTTTTAGATATTTTTTAAATTACCTGAAAGATTATATATTCATTAAGAAAACAGGCAGCGTGGGCTGTACTTCAATCCACAATGGACTATTTATATTTGTGCTAAAGTAACATTTTTGGATTAGGTCTTTGTTTTACACAGTAGCCCCCCTGTGCCTGTGAGGCAAATGTTCCAAAACCCTCCATGGAAGCCTGAAACCACCGAACCAAACCCTATATATATATATATATAAACATTACATATATAGAGTTTGGTTCGGTGGTTTCAGGCTTCCATGGAGTGTACAGTGTGGATTCACTGGACAATGAGATGATTCACATCCTGAGCAGGACAATGGAAGATGATTTTGTCCCACTACTCAGAAATTATGATTTGTTTATTTCATGAATTTTGTCATTTAATGTTTTTGAACTGTGATTACCTGAAAGTATCAGAAAACCACAGATAAGAAGAGTTTGCTGTATATAATTTTCTCTAAAAATGATATATACACTTTTTTTAAATAAATGCTTTTTAAAATATCCATCCATCATCTGTAACCACTTATCCAGTTCAGGGTCGCGGTGGGTCCAGAGCCTACATGGAATCATGGGGCGCAAGGCAGGAACACACCCTGGAGGGGGCACCAGTCCTTCACAGGGCAACACACACACTTACACATTCATTCACACTCATGGTCACTTTTGAGTCGCCAATCAACCTACCAACGTGTGTTTTTGGACTGTGGGACCGTTTTTGAACTGTTTTGGACCGGAGCATCTAGAGGAAACCCACGCAGACACGGGGAGAACACACCAACTCCTCACAAAAAATCACCCAGAGCGGGAATTGAACCCACAACCTCCAGGTCCCTGGAGCTGTGTGACTGCGACACATTCCCTGCTGTGCCACCATGCCACCTATTTTAATGATATGAATATTGTGTATCATTGGAAGTACAATAGACATGTTTAGGAGAAAAAATGAAAGTAGCAAAGTGGAGTTCTAGGGATACTCATTGGAAATATGGATAGTTCAGGACCAGTGAGATTAATATCAGGATCCCACATCATATAAAAGTGGAGAGTGCACAAGTAAGGCCTTCAGTTATATTATGTTGGCCATTTTCATTTGGAATCTTGTCAGTGTTTCACTGTAATACGCTATTATTCCTTACTGCAGTTTTAACCTCTCTGTTAAAGAACCTCCATTTATTTTTATTTCAATTTTGTATTTATGTATTTATTTATTTATTTTGCTATGAAAACTTCCCCTGATATTTGTCTGGTTTTATAAACAAAACACTGTCATTGTTGTGCTTCAGGGCACCACACCCCCTAAGAGAAGGTATGACATCACAAAAACAAGGACTTTTTTGAATATCAGTCTCTGGTTTATGTTCTTGGGCTGTGGGAAGAAACCGGAGCCAACACGAGGAGAACACCCCACACTCCTCACAAGCAACAACCTGAATCCAGGACTCTGAGACCCTGAAGATAGATAGATAGATAGATAGATAGATAGATAGATACTTTATTGATCCCCAGGGGAAAATCAAGGTCTCAGTAGTTTACAGACATCATATACAACAAGCACTAACAGCAATGAAAAAATAATAATAATAATAATAAAAAACCTAAAACAAATATCAAAATCGACAAAGTACTTCAATATACCATGTAGGCTGAGTCATGTATCAAATAAAAAAAAAACAAATACCAAGAAGTTAACATAGTGTGCTTAAGAATGATCAAACATAGCCTGGCAAGAATCTATGATATAGTGAGCAGCTGAGGATGATCTCTTGAGTGGAGTCAATAGTTTAAAAGTTGAAAAAGTGTGGATAGTGCAAAGGGTATGGAATGTGCAATATCGGTGCAGTATCAGTATCGCCGCCTATTGCTATGTTTACATAAGCTCTGTAATGCCGTAGCGCTGCAGCTTTTACAATTAAATAAAAAAAATGTATCTACACAGATTATTACATGACATGGACATTTTATACGTCAGTATTCAAGCATGAAGTTTTATTTGGGATCATTTTCATATTATATCTGTCAGAATGAACATTGTTTAAAAACATAAGCCCACGTACCAGGAACAGAGTGGTGCTTTTCTGAAGCTTCAAAAGCGTTTACATCCTACAACATTCTCTATGCATTTGTTACTGTACTTGGAAATTCGCCTATAGCCATGACGTGGGCTCTTTAAAGCAACTAATTTAAAAGCCTTTACACACGCTAGGATTTCTCCCACCCTGTTTTAGGCAAGCCCCGCCCATACCGCTCTATGATTGGATAACACATTCTTGCGTCGTGTGCAGGAATAGGCTGGGGTGGGGGTGGGGGGGGGTGGCGGTAAATACTCAAAAGGCACCAGCCAATGGGTGAAGTGCTTGTGAGTATGAAAGCGTAGCCAGGCCCGGTGCTGAATGCGGGTGGGAAAAGGAACAACAAACGCAGGCGGCAGCAGCAGCAGCAGCAGTAGCGAGCACAAGACTGCACGACTGTACAGAGTCCTAATTTGCTGATATTCCCTATGTAGGGCACTCCTTAGGTCACGAAACCAGGGTTTTCAGACTCATAGTGCACTGTGTGTTAGGTAAGGAGTTGTCCGTGGAGAGAAAAGGGTTTACATTAGATATCTGTTTCACTGTGTCGTTGCAGAAGCCGTTTTTCATGCCCTATTTAGTGCACTATATAGGGAGGGGTAGCCATTTAGGCACAGACGTTTAGTGAATGTGAGTGGAGAGAGAGAGGGAGGGGGGAGTCACGCAAAAGATGGCGTCTCCAGAGCAGAAATATCAGGGAAAAAAAAATATCCATTTCATTTTCATGCTCTTGTGGACAATCTCACGCGCGAAAAAAAATATTCTACTGCATATGTCGTTTTTATTATCCATTTTCTCTTATTTATATTGTTATTACTATGTATTATAATAATATTTTGTTAGAATGTAAAGGGATTTTTTGTGTTGGTGCAACAGCTGATATGAAAATAACTGCATTATGAAATAAAATGTAAATATAAATAAATAAAAATAAATTAAATAATTAAAAAAATCAGATCCAAATTGCCTGTGCTTCTCATGACTGTGTGAATGCACACTATTCACTGTGTGGGACTGTATAGCAATATGAGCGCTATTTGCAAGGGGCACGGGGTTTTGAGGTGTGTGTGTGTGTGTGTGTGTGTGTGTGTAAATGAGTACGTGTGTACGCGCGCATCCAGCCTTGCTGCTGCTGTCTCTCTGTAGACAAGGACAATAGATGTTGAAATATATAGAGAGGGGAGGGAAGAAGTAGCTGGATTCGCTCTCTCTCTCTCTCTCTCTCTCTCTCTCTCTCTCTCTCTCTCTCATTTTTTGCCTCCACCTCCTCCCCTAGCCATGTAACCCCCCTCCTCTCTTCTCCTCCTCCTTCTCCTCCTCCGTCCATTCCTCTCTCTCTCTCTTGCTCACTCGCTCCGTCTCTCTCTCCCTCACAGTCTCACACACACGCAAGCACACACACTCTCTCTCTCTCTCTCTCTCCCCCCTCCGAGCTGCTCCCATTCTTGAGGACTTGCATGTGAAACAGGAGAGATAAACAGACAGACGTGCACGAGCGCAGAGAGAGGAAAGGACAAGGGGAGAGAGAGTGAGAGAGAGAGAGTGAGAGAGAGAGCGTGAGTGAGAGAGAGAGAGAGAGAGCGAGAGAGAGAGACAGTGCATTAGAATTTAGGAAACAACCTCCCTCCCTTCCTCTCCTCCTCCCCTCTCCTCCTCTTTCCTCCTCCTCCTCCTCCTCTTCCCCCTCCCTTGTCTATCTCTCCATCTTCATCCCTCGTTCTTTTTTCTTTCATGGATAGGAATTATCCTGGCACAGGATTCGGTGATTTAGGCGCAGGAACGGGATGGACTTACGAAAGATCAGCGAAGGCAAGGTAAGAAGATGAAGAGTTGGGGGGGTGGGGGGTGTCTATCTGTCTTGTGTAGGGGGGGGGGGGTTTCTATGTTCTGCAACAATGCAACCAATACCGATGGTGGCAAATGCATGCATTTGAGCATGCATGGAATGGCATGAGATTGCATTGTAATGCATTGCATTTGAAAAAAAATCCATGCTACCCACTCGCTCCTGAATAGTAGTAGTATTATTATTATTGGGGGTCCAGGTTATTGTCATTACAGAGCCAAGAGGAGGAGGTGGGGGTGGTCAAATGAGGGGGAGGAGGTGGTGGGTAGTGGTGGTGGAGTGTGTATGTGTGTGTTGGAGAGAGAGAGAGAGGGGGGGGGGGGGTGTCTTGTCTTGGAAAATGCAAGGAATGCGATTGAGAGTTAATGCGTGATAGGGAAGGTAGACTGAGACTGAGACATGAAAAAGGGGGAGAGGGGCGAAAAAAAGAAGGAGGGAGGGAGGAAGGGGGGATGGGACGCTTGCTAAAGCTACTGCTAAACGCACAGAAATAAAGCCTTTTTTTAATTTGCAAAAGTCCGTGTCTGATTTTTGACACGCCGTTTGTTGTATGTTGACAGAGCAGCATTCGCAACCATTTCCGCACGCAGCCAATTAGGTTACAGCCCAACAGCACTCGCAAAAATACCATTGCAACGCTTGATAGCTACTGTATACTACCCTTGCTGATATTGTGTGGCCTCTTAGCTGCATAGCCTATTGTTTTGTCTCAAATAAAACAACAGCCCGACACTGGTTCAGCAGCAAACAAAAGTGCTGGAAGCTTCCTTTCCTTTCCCTTCCCTCGCGGAGTGCTGCCTGCCATGTGTTTTGTGCTTCTGCTCCACATGCTGTCTGTCTGCTAAAGCTTAGCCCCCATCAAACGTGTTGACTGCAATGCAACATCACGCTTTCAACGTTACCCCACGTTTCTGCGTGCGTGAGCCGGTGGGCTCGCGCGCCGACAGGCACAGTCACCTGCGCAGGTGATAAAAGTAGCCCCTAAGCACCTCTCCGTGCTAATGCTACGGGGGCTATTCTGAGCATTCTGTAAGGGCGTCAGTGGGCATCTTTTGTGTGGTTCTGTGTGTGATTGTGTGCTCCACACTGAAAACGAAAACGACAGGTCAGACGTAGCCCATAGTAAAACAGGGACACGATCCAAATCCAGCGGTTCCACAGCTGTTTAACGCTTCCCAGATGCGCGAGGTGGAGTAATTAGCTGCTAAAGAAAAGTGAGATTCCAGGACTCAGTGCTGGTATGTTTGGCTGGCTGTTGTTGTGGCTACCTGCAGCTCACAGAGCCAGACAAACCATCTCACATTTACCCAGCAGCAGCCAGCAGCCTCTGTGTCAGCACTGTTCATAGAGCTGTGTGTGTAACTGTACACAGTCTACAATCAGCTCCAGCTACTCATTTGTACAGCAGCAGCAAGCAGAAATGGATTTAGCACTCATTTTATTATAAATGTGAATACACACACATTTATACAGTGAAGCAACCATCATTACTTCATAATTAATGTCATAATCAACAGTTCATACAGTTACAATCAGATGTATATAGAGATGCACGCCTGTGTTATTTTATACCAGATATAAATATGACTGTATAGAAGTGACTGTCACTGTATACACTCAAATTTATACAGTATAGCATGCATCCTTCCCTGTGCTATGTGAATTTAAATGTGTGGAAGACTATAAACAGGTCTATAAAGTGTAAATGTATAAAAGTACTCATTGTCCACTTTATCACTCCCATTTGCCATGTAGATGCACTTTGCAGGTCTACAATTACACACTGTAGTCCATCTGTTGATCTGTTAGTCCCCCATCACCCTTGTCTTCAACACTCAGGACCACCACAGAGAAGGTGCTGCAGTAACACTGACGTGGTGGTGGTGTGTTAGTGTGTGTTGTGCTGGGACGAGTTGATCAGACACAGCAGTGCTGCTGGAGTTTTTAAACCCCTCAGTGTCACTGCCAGACTGAGAATAGTCCACCGACCAAAAACATTCAGCCGACAGCGTCCTGTGTCACTGATGTAGGACTGAGCTACTGTCTCTGACTTTACATCTACAAGGTGGACCAGTGGCCAGTGTGTGGACACAGGGTTTAGACAGCACTGCTGTGTCTGATCCATTCTTACCAGTGAAACGCACACTAATAAATGTAAGTGTCACTGCAGAGATGGGAATGATCCACCACCCAAATCATATCTGCTCTGTGGTGGCCCTGTGGATGTCCTGTGGTGGTCCTGTGGGGGTCCTGTGGGGGTCCTGCTCCTGTATGGCGAGTGAAGCTGATAAAGTGGACAATGAGGGTAGAAACAAGGAGGATGTTTCTGCAGAAATGTTAGTGTAAGTGTATAAATTGTAAAAACAGTAGTACGTGTGTAAGTGTTTAAATATAACTGGAATGTGAAGATTAACTATGTTAACACCAGTATAGATGTATTGATGTAAGTACAAATATGAGTGTAAATATTTAAATGTATACATGTAAGTATAAATCAGGGTATAACTGTAGAAATATTAGTATAAATAAGGATCAAACAGTATAAATGTGAGTATAAGTGTTTAAATTATGTATTTATATACAGTTGTGTATTACAGTTATATACAGTTCAAACGCGCGTTATGTTCGTGGTTGCCCTGACAACGGATCGTGAGCAGCACGCAGCTTCACACACACCACAGCCTTTAGCATATATGACACAGTACACTTCCCCTTGCCATGATAATAATAATAATAATTATAATAATAATAATTACATTTATTTATTGCCTTACAGACATAATAATACTACTACTAATAATAATAATAATAACAATATGGTTTTATGTCTTGGATTGGATTAAACAGTATTGGATTAATGTAATTTTCCTTTATTATTTCTTCCAATATTTTCTACTCAAATATTATTATTATTATTATTATTATTATTATTATTATTATTATTATTATTATTATATTTATTTATTTTTTACAACAGTAAAAGTATTGCTAGTCAGATATATGCTTATGCTGGCAGCACAGTTTTCTGCCAGTTAATGAAATCCTTATCACATATGATCAGTCTCAGTTATCTGTAGTAGTTGTTATACTGTAGTGGGCGACACAACTGCCTTCCACACTGGGGTTTGATTCCCAGCTCGGGCTATTGCAATAAGAGACCTCAGGCTAGACTCTTATCTTTACATCCTCCCACATCTGTAAGAAGAGTATAATTGTAGGTAGTTCTGGATAGTGTCTGCCAAATGCCATAAAAGTCCAGGGAATACCACGTCCATTCTGCCAGACATGGTTGTTTAATGTAGGTAGAAGAGTGCAGTTCACAGCTCTGTGTTTTGTTTTTGGAGCCGGGTGCAGGTCTTGGCAGTCCTGCTCTCCAGAAACTAGCAGCTGCTTTTGGACAGAGTGTACTGTGGGTGAGGTGTGGGTTGTTTTTTTTTGTTCTGTGAATGGGAATACACCAGGGTGATGAACAGCAGGTAGCTGTGTGCTGATGTGCCCTGTAAACAATTGCTGTTATTTTACAGTCAGTTGTAAATACAGTTTTTATTGTACCACAATTCTTTCTTAAATTACAGTATATGTTTCCTGTTCTGTGATTTGATGTTCACTCTTAACAGTTTCCTGTAAAATAAACAAGTAACTCTCCCAGAATTCCTTGCAGTCTCCTCATAAGGAAAATGTGTTGTGTTGTAGTTATGGATACAGCTTCATCTACGGTATCTACAGAGTGAAGTAGACGAGAGTCTGTGACGATGGCTGCTATAGTCTGAAGTTTATGAATGTGTCTGATGGTTTCTATGTTAAAGAACTGGAATCAGTTGATGGTGTTTTGGGTGGAGCTGTATCTACAGTATCTATATAGTAAAGCTGAAGCTGGAGTCACTGGTGGCACTGACTTTGTAAGGTGGTACAGTTACAGTATCACTACTGTAAACTGCTGCAGGGTGCATTAATGGTAGCTAAGCTGGCAGCGAGTTACGGTGAATTTTACAGGAGTGTTTTTTCTCAGTGGTGGTTGATAGAAGCAGGTGAGACTCGAGACTATGCGGCTGTTTCTCTGGTCCAGGTACACGCCCCTCGCTCGGCCTCTTCCTGTAGCCTCTGCCCGGTGGGAGTGATTGCTCCTGGGCTGCTGGATGGTTTATGATTGCCTTTCTGAGTCAAGGGCATCTCTTGCTGCACAGGCGGATTGATGGCACCCTGGATCCTTAATGAGCAATTCTTACTCATAAGACGTTGGACAAGCCTCAGCACTGGCGCTCGGCAGCCCGAGAGCTCTCTCAGAGTGAGATGAAATGAAATGAAATTGAATCCCTCCTCTTTTAGTTTTGGGGTGATGGGGGGAGTAACTGTAATTGTTTTTTTGTTTGGAAATTAATATTAGTTGGGAGCGAGAGCACCGTTGTGGGACTATGCATGTCCCTCCATTAGGCCGCTGTGGAACATGCTGAAGTATTAAATGAATATGAAATGGAGCGAAATATAATGAAAGTGATTTTGTTTTTGCGAAGTATTTCCCCAGCACTTCTTCAAATAAGAACAGCCTTGGCATTGTGTTTGAATTAACTGCATGCGAAGACAGAGACAACACCTTTAACCTGATTACACCATTCGTACGGTACGTTTGTGTGGATTTCCCTGAGACTGGGTTGGGTTTTGATCTGAAGCAGATTTACTGTGATTCATTATGTCAAGTCGCACATTGTGTTACTAAATAAATAATCACCTGATGGACCCTGCTGTACGAGGAGCTTCCCAAACTCCCTCTCGCAGGGCATCATGGGTCCCACCACACTCTGGCACCTCTTCATGTTTCTAATGGAGATTAATGGTCAGGATAGAGTTTCCCGCCATCTCATAAACATTTTGCACCTGTTGGAAGGGTCTGTGTTGGATTAACGTCCATATAATTAGGAGCAGGACTGTGCAGTGTGTTTAATAGGGCTTCTAATTCAGCCTCTAATTCATCCCTCATTGTTTTTGGGCATATACTCTAATGGATAAATGCTGATGAATGGGACTGGGATTTGTGGGAAGTTTTTCATATCCTGAATATCCTGACATTTTCTGCAGAGGATACATTTATGATTATTCAGTTTTATTTGTGTTATTTGTTTCGGTAGGTTAAACTATGTTTGAAATTGTGCAACAAGCATTGCAAAAAATGTGTGTCGATGTCACACAGCTCCTGTCTGTGACAACAGGTGCTGTGTTCTCACTTTGTCTGTGTCAGTTTCCCCAGAGTGATCCAGTTCCCTTCTGCAGTCCAATAAATACATGTTGTTTGGTGTTTGTGACTGGGTGAGTGTGTGAGTGACTGAGTGAGGGTATGAAATTTTCCACAGGTGTGAGTGTGTGTGGTGTGGTTCCTTTCTCCTGGGTTTGTTTGTTTATGATATTGGGTAGGCTCTGGATCCACAGTGATCCTGATTATAAAGTAGTGGTTTCAGAAGATGTATGAATGAATGAATAAATGAAGGGATGCAATGAAACGTAGAAACTGTGGTGTAGAAAACCAGCAGCCCCTAAGCTTACTGTTCCTCCGGAGTAGAACAAAAAATATCAGTCCATTATTGGTCTAATGCACTGTAAAATGTTAAAGTAAATATTAGATTATACTATTTCACATCTCTGAATAAAGGTTTTCCCTGATGCAAAGCCATGATTAATTCCTTTAAAGAACCCTTCTTTGCAAAGGAAGGTAACTCAATGTAACGGTTCTGTACCAATTAAAGGTCTGAGCCAAGAGCCATTTATTTCAGACCTCCGTCTTTCTCTCCCGTCCTCTCTGTCCATCAGACTTGAGATGTATTATCCCATTAACACAGACTGGATGGAAAGAGAGGACGAGAGATGAGAAAAATGACTGGCGAAAGGTGTGGACCGAAAGTGAGGAAGCTTTAAAAAGAATGGGACTAGGAGAGAGTATGGGAAAGGTGCTCTTGCAGAGGCTCCACCAGATCAATGTAGGTAAGGGAAGGGTTAACTCAGGTCATGATCACAAAGGGTGATGAACCTATTGGAAAAGTGAGAGGACAAACTGGAAGGGAGTCGTGTGAAGAAAAAGTGAAGGAATAGAAAGGGCATGGAGATGTGAGAAGAAGGAAGGCAGGGTAGGAGCTAGAGGGGATGTGGCTCTATTGATGAGTATTGGAAATTCCTGGATTGGATACTGACAGGAAACAACCACTGAATCTGAATAAATCCCCACTGTAAAAAACCTGGCCTGAAATAACAAATCAGGCTGTGTTGTTGGTTGTGTATTTCATTCTGTGGGGTTAGTACAGACTAGGGCTGGAAAATATAACTGAAAGTCATATCATGATATATTTCTTAATTTTGTTAAATGCAATATAATTGCGATATCAATATGAACAGTATAAAATCCACTGAAAAACTTCCAAGACGAACTAAGAAATATGACATCACTGTCACGGCTGGGCAGTACAGACGAGGGAGGCGGACGTACATGCAAGAAATTTTATTTTCAAAACAATAGCAAAATAAACACGGGTAATACAGACAGACTGAATAAAGACGGGACTAAACTGAACAGAGTAAAACAAGGACTGATAGGAAACAGCCATGAACCGGGGTAGATACATGTAAACACAGAAACACATCTATGCACACAAGAACCGACAAGGGAGCAGTGAAACAAAGGGACTATATACAGACAAGGAACACCTGAGGACAATTGGACAGAGGTGGAGACAGAAACAAAACAATAACAGAGCCATGTGCTAAATAAGTGTGGAAAAACAGACAGGACAGGGCCAGGGCCAGGGCCAGGGCGTGACAATCACCATCAAAATTAACCAATTGGCTTTGTCAATATTAATATTTTTACACAAAATTTCAAAATGAGTGCTGAACTGCAAATACCCTGTAAATACGGTCAGTCAGTGACAGATGTTGTAAATAGTGTATATTGAAATACTGAAAATGTGTTTAAAAATCAAATTGTTATTGAAACATTTTATATTGCAATTATATATTAATATTGAATTATTGTACAGCCTTAGTACAGACTTTGGATAAAGTGAGCAATTATTGGCATCACGTTTGTATGGGAATAATATCGGCAGATGTTTTTTTGCATTAAACTGTTGTTTAGAATCAAATATCAAATGATACTATGTTGATACTAAATGATACTATATGTGTGTGTGTGTGTGTGTGTGTATTTCTGGTCCTAGAAGAGTTATATATTTAGAAGATGCTGAGCTACTGTACTAACATGTCTGCATTTTATTATTATTATTGTATGTGTAAATGTATATAAACAAATGACATATTTTTCTGCGAGTAAATGTAGGCTTCTGCATTTACACACAGCATGGGCAAATATGAAAAATACAAAATTTATACAAAGGCCTGCAATTTCTCTGTCTGCTCAATTTCATGACATTTAAAAACAAATAAATACAAATAGTGTTTCAATATTGGTATTACTACAAGAATATATATGGCATCATGCTGTCTTTTGCCAGAGCATGTAGATAAAATACATCCATCAATTCCCTTATTCC